>NC_044905.1:102500702-102800702 GCF_001633185.2 Quercus lobata | reverse complement strand
TATATGGTGTTTGGATCATTATTTGAGTTGCATGTTGGATTGCATTCATGTTTGTGTTTTTCACTTCTAGAAAAACTACTTTTAAAAGCTAGCAAGACACCTCCTCGATACCTTGCTGTCTATCGAGCTTCTTCAGCTTTTTCTTATCGCAATCTCGACAGCTTCTCAACATCTGATGGATCGATCGAGCTTCTGTTCTTGTATCTGATGGTTTGTTCCTCGACACCTCCTCGATACTTGTATCTGTCAAAGACCATTTTCTCGACACCTTCCTCGACAGATGGCTCGACACCTCATCTGTCGAGATTTACTAAGGCACTATTTATTCTTCCTTGTGCGATCCGAGCCTCATTTCTTTCAATCTCTCTCTCGATGGCTCTCTCTTTTCTCTTCCAAACAATCTCATCTCACTCCAATCTTGATCCTCAAGGTTTCTTCAATCTTTTTCAAGATTTTCTTCACTTTGGTAAGCCTCATATCTCTCATTCTTCATGCATTTCATGTTTTGAAAGCTAGGTTTTGGGGTTTTTTGAAAAATTTTGAGGTTTTCAAAATTGATGAGTTTTTGTTGAAATTTTGGGATGGGTTTTTACTTAAATGAGTTTAAAATTTCATGCATTGTATCACATTAGCATTATAATAGTATTGTCATGCATTTAGATGTGTGTAAACTATTTGTGTGCTGATAGGTTTAGATTGGGTTGAGCCCATGATGCAATTTCTTTTGCATGTTACAATTTTATGCATTTCCCATGTATACGTACTCTCTTTTCAATATACTTGTTACATTTGAATTGCTTGGGACTTTTCTGATTCTCTTCCTTTCTCTCCCTCTCTTTCTGCTTACGTTAGTCGTGTCTATAACACCTAAGTGTAAATCTACTCCGGCTCGGAACCCTCTCCATTTCGGAGCTTCTTCATCTTCTGATTTTGCTCCTCTCTCTCTCTTCAGTTCCGTGATGATGATGCCCACAAGACATTCTCGAAGAACTTTTCTAGATGAGGTGATCATTCGGAACGCCAAGTCATTCTGGCGGACTTCGCCAACACTAACCTTCCCATTATCATTCACAGTCGGGAATGGGAGTCACTGTGTGACATCTCGGTCACTTGTCCTCTCGTGCTTATCCAGGAGTTTACTCCAACATGCATGGGATTTATCGTTCAGTACCTCTTTTCTTCACTCGGGTTCGAGGTACGCACATTCTTGTCACAACGTAGCTTGTTACGAATATGCTTTGGGTTCCTAAGATAGAGTTTCTTGACTATCCTAGTTGTGAGCGTCTGTGGACTGTGTCCAAGGATGAGCTCATGGCTGCTTTCTGCAAGCGCCCTTCTGATTAGGGTGATCATCGGTTTACACCATGTAGGCCTTTTGCTAAAGGTCCTAGATTCATAAACATAGTGATGACTTTTGCACTTCATCCACTCTCTCACTACAACTCCATCACAGAGCCTCGTGCTCGGTTTTTGTTGTCTCTTCTTGAGTATTTTACTATAGACTTCCCTTCTCATTTCATTCTTTCTATTATAGATGTTCATCTAGATTTGTTGTCCCATGATAAGCTCATCTTTCCTTCCGCTATCACGAGGATCTTATGCCATTTTTCTGTTCCTTTTCCCTCTTCTGACCATTTTTCTGTCATGTGTGCCATAGACTACGCTACCGTTAAATGTAGCAAGGTGCAATTTCGGTCGAGGCAGTCGGATTCAGCAGCTTCTCCCTCCCGTTTAGTTCCATCCCGTTTTGCTCCATCCACATATGCTCCCTCATCTTCTTCAGGAGATGTGACTCTAGGAGACATCATGGCATAGCTGCAGCACATGGATGCTTTTTTAGATACACTCTCCACAGAGATGTATCAGATGAACGTCCGTGTTGGCCATATTGCACGACGACAGGTGACCATGGGCGGATTTGCTCCCGAGGCTACTCCTTCACCACCTTCTGTTGATTTTGCTTCTGATGATGATGATGGTAATGACAATGATGCTTCTGAGGATGATGATGAAGGAGATGCTAGCTCTATCGATGAGATGTTTACTTGACACTCTTACCCTTTGTCACTCGTGGTAAAAAAGGGGAGTAGTTTTGGATATGAGAGTAGTCATTCTTACGAGGAGAATTAGTATAGGACCATTTTGTTAGGGGGAGTGTTGATATGTTTTGAGCGATGTAGTGAGGCTATTATGTATCTTTTCTTTTCTTTCTTTTATAGGTACATTGTTAGGTCTTATGACCACTTTTACACATACATTGTACTTATTCTCTTTATATGTAGATGTATGTTTCTTTCACCTACCCTTACATGTGTTGTTTATTTTCCCTATTTATATACATGTTTCTTATATTTGTATGCAATCTGTTATTTCTGTTTCACACAAAGATGCCTTGATGAGTTTTATTTAAAGTGTTTCAGAAATATAGGTTGTCAAAGTCTACTTGCCATAAACTCTCTTCTTGCAAAGTTTTTCAAGAGTTTGTGTTAGGATAGATTTTATTTATTCAACAAGTGAATATGAGTTGAGTGATTTATGACTTCTCTCATATTCTCATTTGTTTGTTATGGTTTTGTCACAGATTACCAACGGGGGAGATTGTTAAGACATATGTGTTTCAGATATTAAGAATATATGTCATGATTTTATGTAATTGGCTTATCCTTTGACAAAATACACTTTACTTGTATTTTGGTAGATTTAGGATGTGTTTAACTACTTCAAGAAACCATATTTCAAGATCAAGTGTTGAAGCCTTCAAGTCTGTCCAAGAAAACAAGCTGAAAGTGCAAAATTACTAAAGCTCAACAGCTAGAATGTGTCGAGGTATAAGGAAGCTGTTCAGCCCATATGCTCGACACCTGCTCAACAGCTGCTTGACACCTCCTATTTATCGAGGTTTAAGAATTTCATAATTCTGGTATGATTTTCTTGGGATCCATGAATGTGTCTTTGGGCCTTCTTTTTTCTTAACCCTAGACATATAAAAGGATTGTTTTAAGAGCCATCAAATAGTTCACAAGTTGCATAAGCATTGAGCAAACTCTGTTCAAGCAAATTGTGATCGGAGATGAAGTTCTTGCCCTAGTTCATCTCTTTCTTTTGAAGAAGTTGTTGTGTATGTGCACCGTAGGGTTTTGTGACTAAGCATCTTCTTGATCTTCATCGTGTAGATGAACTGAAGAACTTTGCAGCCAACAACCTTCTTAGTTGGTGATTGAAGTCGCGTACTGAAATCTACACAATTGGTTAGTCACGTACTTGGAAGCTGTGCATCGAAAGGGGAATTGTCATTACAGAACAAGTCCAATTGGGTATTGGGGTAAGGCTTCAACTATAGATTGGTAAGGTACTTGGGATTCCTTTACTTGTAACCACTTGTTGTGATAATAATGGAGTTTCGGGAGTGGTGACCTGAAAATCACCCGGTGGGGTTTTTGCCGTTAGGTTTTCCCCATTTGTAAACAAATTACCGTGTTATTTATTTTCCACTACATAATTAGTTTATTGGTGATTTGTTTGTGTTACCATGCGTTTGCATGATAATTTGATTAATTATTAAATTTGGCTAATTAATCAATTAATTTATCATAAGGGGTCAATACGTTTTTGACCTATCAATTTTATGCAACACAGTCAAAAAATCAAAACCCTAGCTCAATACAAGGATTTTCATGATTCTAGGGCTCGTGAGGAAAAATTTCAAAGGGTTCATGTGTTGATCCTTGTTATGTTCTGATTTGTATTAAAAATATGTTTTTCTAACGTCTAAGGGAGAGGTGGGTAATGGAGAGCAAACGGATTGAAGCCCAAGTGGGCAAAGTGTTAAGTTTTAAATCACAAATAGACAAAATGAAAACAAGCCAAACCACAAGCGAGTTTACTGTAATTTCCCCTAAAATTTATTTATTTAAAGGAAAAGAGGAATAAAAAGAAGTTAAGATAGAAAAGAAGATCTCATTGGCAGTTGCAAAACGTCATAATGGCAAGGCATTTGAATTATCTATACTACTATTTAAGGGGCTTCCTCTATTTGGACCCGATTTTTTTTTTTTTTTGTTCCAAAATGCCCCTACACCTTTAGGTTTAAGTAGAGTCAAAACTAAAGAATAGTATGTTAAAAATACATGTCTAACTTGCACTAAAACATTGCCTACAAAATAGGAACACTATTCCACTTACCCACTTATTCAAAGTAACTATACGTTTATTTTTATTTTTTTTACTTTAAATAGAAAAGTAAGTTGAACAACCCACGCTGATTTTTTCCTTAAAAAAAAAAAAAACTAAACTAGATAGATATATAGACTTTTCTTTTGATAAGTAGATACATCTTTAACTCCCACTAAAATGTTACCTACAAAAAAAATTATAATGAATTCAAATTATTAACTTTTACCAAAAAATAAATAAAATAAAATAGAAGAGCCTCATGCGCGTGCTCAAATGCTAGTTTGCTTTAAAAGCCTTTAGCCAAAGCGTTTCCTCCTTACTTTCTCTTCAGATATAATTTTTTTTTCTCGTGGGCGTGGGTGGAAAACACTGGTTAGCGAATAGGTGAAGAGTTCCCATAAAAAAAATAACAGGGGAAGACATTTGCTTTCTCTTTACTTTTCTTTATCATATTTTTTCTCCTTATTACATGCATATTCTATTTAACTTTTTTTTTTTTTTTTTAAGGCCGAAAAAAGGGGTCTCTGGTGTGGATTCACTGACCCCACACCCCCCGGGTTATTGTAACCAGTCAATGGGTACCACCCAAGCTATCACAAGACTACCCGGACACCTCACCTCCAAATTGGACAAGCAGGGGAATGTAGGTGCTACTACTCGAATTACAATATCCGGACTCACAGGCATGATGGAACTAGGGCTCCTACTACTAGGCTACACTCTTGGCTGGTTGCATATTCTATATACCTTTAAAATTGTGTTTTGAGTCCACATGACATTGTGTGTACGAGTATTATGTGATAATCATTAATCTTTGTTGAGTACCAGGAAAGAGATCTGTAACTTTCATTTCACTTAAAGTATTCACAATGAGCTCAATAAATATCCTCTTTTCATTTTTCAGAATTTAGTTGGCTAAGCAATTTTACTTTCCCTCCAACAAGATCAATAGCCCCTTAATAAAATATTGCGAAGCTTTTCTATGTATTTTCTCTTCAATTTTTAATTTTATCCGCCAACAACTCTCTCTTGTATTGAGGTACTCTAGTTTTGCTTCTTCTTCTTTTTTCCTCAAATTCTACCTCAAAACCAAACTAAATTCAACAAATTTATATATAACATACCAAATAAAAATTTATCATTCTCTAGGTTGGAAGACATAGGTTGTAGCTTTGATTTTTCTCCAAAAAAAATAGAGATGCTTTATTTGCCATGTACAATATAAAAAAATAATAAGTAAAAATTTCAACTCAAAAACCAAACCCATGAAAACAATGTCAATATAATGATGGAGATTAACACAAATACTCAAAAGAAAATCAATTCTAAACATAACAAAAGAATAAGATAAAAAGAAAATCTCGGGCACATATGAAAGCAAATAAAAAATTTGACATAAAAGATAAAATTCATTAATAACAATATAAAAAAATATCCACATATGTTAAATTGAAATTTTATAAATAATATAAACAAATTCGACATAAAATTCATTAATCAAAGAAGAAAGTTGAATCAAATTCCTTGCCTTTTTTTTTTTTTTTTCCTTTTTTTTTTATTCCTAAAGTGAAGTTAAGTTTAGGGTTTTAAAGGTGGTAATTGCTAAGGTTTTGAAAGGGAAAAGAGAATCCTAATAGGAATCGTTCTCTTTTTTTTTTTTTTTTTCTTAATCGTAACTTTTTTTTTTGGTTACATGAGTCTCTCTCTTTTCTTTTCTTTTTAATCCTAAAGTGTAGTTAAGTTTAGAGTTTTGAGGTGGTAATTGTTAGGACTTTGAGGAGGGAGAGAGAGTCATAACAGGAGTCTCTCTCTCTCTCTCTCTCTCTTTTTCTTAATCTAACGTGAGTTTTTTTTTTTTTTCAACGTGAGTCTCTATGGTTTTTTTTTTTTTTTTTTTTTTAGTCCTATCATAATTTTTGTTTTCATAGATTATCAACGTTTGAGTTTGAGTTTAAGTTGGACTTATTAGAGAGATAGTGTTTCAATCCTTGTTAAGTTTTGATTAAACAAAAATAATTTTGTTAAAAAAATTGATAATGATGAGTTTGAGTTTAAGTTGGACTTGTTAGAAAGATAGACTAAACAAAAATAATTTTATTTAAATATTATGCTGGCATGAAAAATTTTGAGAGTTTCAGAGGTTTCGATTTTATATATACTAGTTAAAGGCCCATGCGTTGCATGGTTTTATTATAAAATTTATAGAATATATGTAAAATAATTATTATATTTAAATAATTATTATAACTGTTAGGTTCTAAGTACTTAGGAACTGATGTATTAGAACTCTAATTTGTATTGTTGGCAAACTATGATCAAAACAAGTTGTTAGTATTATTTTAGACTTGCTCAAAGTATGTGTTTTATGTAAAGTTAGAATCGAGCTGTGCAGTATTCATTGTGCAATTCGATCTGGCTCGATCAATCGAGAATTAGGCTCGACCGATCAAAAGTGGGCAAAACGTTTTTCTATAGAATTTCAACTCAGCCCTAAGCCCATATGACGTGTAGGGTTTTATGTTTTTCCCTAGGTATAAAAGGGAAACCCTAGCCACATTTTTGAGGTTACTCTATTTGCTATGTGTGAAAATCTCTTGTGAGATCTGAGAGGTGGTTGCCTTCACACATGCTTAGGATTATCAAGAAGGAGATTTCATTGAGAGCTTGATGATCATTCAGTTGCTGCAATAAAAGCTTAAAGATACACAAGCAGGAGTGCTTGTACTTGCTGGAGAATTCAAGAAAGAAGGAGTCCGTGGTCTCGGAACTGTCACGTGGTCATGTCAGTAAGTTTTCTATTGGTGGGTAGTAATAGGATATTAGTGGTCTAAGTCGCTATTGTAAAACTTTGATTCTTTCATAGTGGATTCAAGTTTACCTTAAGGATAGCTAGGTTAAATCCTCCCCAGGTTTTTACCGGTTTGGTTTCCTGGGTCATCATATCTTTGTGTTCTTTATATTCTGCACTTTACATTGATATGATTATATGATTGTGTTAACCTAGATCTGAAATTTGAACTAAATAATCACTTGGCTAATTTACTAGGTTAATCCGATTGTGTTTTAAGGGGTCTAAAAACAAACAATAACAAAATAAATCATTCTTATAATGAAAGGAATAAATTGCATTGGTATAATAGCGATAACACCTCAATACAAAAATATCTTCTAGCACACTAGTTGTGCTATAATGTCATTTGTTGTTACATGTATCAAACTATTTGCATATAAATTTCACATTTAATGGATCTACATATAGATTACAAACCTTTCCTAGAATAGCTTGAAATCTTTTATGACAAACCTAAAAAAATAAATAAATAAAGAAGAAAATTAAACTGAATTAAAAAAAAAAAGAAAAAAAGAAAAAAGAACCATATAGATTGTAAAATTGCATATGAGTCTGTGACCGCTTTAAAATAAATTTTTTATATATAAAAAAAAATAAAAAAAATAAAAAAATAAAAAAAGCTATCATTTCAACTTTGATTTTACTATTTTAGTCAAATAAGTTTGATTATTGTAAAGGAAAAAAACCCTATTTTCTAGTGATGGCTCAAGAATAAAAATAATCAATGCACAAAAGAACTGATATTGGAAGAATGATGACTTTTTAAAGATTAAGAAAATTCAGGAATTAAATTTCCAAAATTTTGCAATTTAAAACCAAAATATTGAAAGACAATTTAAGTTTATGTATGCTTGCATGAGATACGTAGCTATCTACCATTGCTGCCATAGCAATGAAAGCCTCATATTTAAGATAAAGAATCAACGTAATGCTCATAAAAGTTGCCTAAAAGAGTTAAAGAATCAGTAAGATTCTAGAAAAAGTGATAAAATGTAATTAATTATCTCACTAAAATAAGGGGTAAGATTTCTTCCTAGAATTAAATTAAATTGATAATTCCAAATTAAATTTTAAATTGATAATTCTTTAAAAAGAAAAATGTATTAAGGAATTGATAAGCCCAAATTTAATATAATCTTGATATTAAAATTAAAACTGGTAATTCAAGAATACACGTATAGAAATCTATATAATTTGATGGATTATCAAATTAATAGGTGCAAAGTCAATATTTATAGAGGTTTATATAATGGATTTCATGGATTTAAAACTGCATTTATGACTCTTAAACACAACCTTAAAAAATAATAATAATAAAAAATAAAAAAAACAAACAAACAAAAACAACTAAGAGAAATACTAATAAGAAAGAAAAAAGGGGGGGGGGGGGACCACTGTGCACCCTTGGTGTAGTGGTCACTCCACAAGTATAAATACTTGTGGAAAGTGGGGGGCAAGGGTCAGGGTTCAAGTCTTGAAGAGAGAATTTCACACACATATACACTTAGATTAGGCTAGAGTAAAAATTTTATCTTGTATATGTATAAAATAAAAAAAAATAAAAAAAGGAGAGTTAAATTGCCTATAAAGACTTCTATTATGGATTTCACAGACATCAAATTGCCTAAGGAACATATGTAAATGTAGAATTGGTTAATCTTTTGACAAAACGCACTTTACTTGTAATTAGGTAGATCTAGGATGTGTTTAATACTTCAAGGAATAAGGTTTCAAGTTTAAGTGTTAAAGCCATGCAAGTCTGTACAAGAATGAAGTGAAGAAGTACTAGATTTTAAAACTCGACAGCTAGTATCTATCAAGGTTTAAAATGCTGTTTAAACCTAATGCTCGACAGCTGCTTGATAGATAGTGTATCTATCGAGGTTTATGAAAATCAATTTTTCAAATCTAATTTCACTCCAATCTGTGAATAGATATTTGGGCTTTCTTTTTTCACAACCCTAAACATATATAAGGAGTGTTTTAAGGGCCGTCACAACTGATGCAACTCAATGCAAAAGTTTTTCACAATCATATTGTGAACCAAAGACATATGCCCTAGTTTATCTTTTTCTTCAAGAAGCTGTTATGTTTGTACATAGTAGGATTTTGTAACCAAGGAGTTTCGTGATCTTCATTGGGTGATGAACTGAAGAACTTTGAAACCAAAATCTTTCTCAAGTTGGTGAGTAAACTGCGTACTGGGATCCTCACATCGAATTGGTTAGTCACGTACTGGGAGCCGTACATTGAAAGAAGAGATTATTACTACAGAACAAGTCTAATTGGTCATTGGGATAAGGGTTCAACATTAGGTTGGTATAAGGTACTGGGATTCTTTTACTTGTAACTACTTGTTGTGATAATAGTGAATTTTAGGAAGTGGTGACCTTAAAATCACCCGGTGGGGTTTTTGCTGTGTAGTTTTTCCCCATTTATAAATAAATCACCGTGCCAATTTATTTTCCGCTTCATATTTACTTAGTTGGTGATTTGTTTGTGCTACCACACTTATTGCATGTTAATTGAATTAATTAACTTGACTAATTAATTGGTTAATTTATCACAAGGGACCAATACATTCTTGGCCTATCACATAGAAATGGTAAGAGAATGAGAATTATTGATAATGGAGGAAAGAAAAGGAGAAGAATTTGTTGTGCTTAAGAATATATAAGAATAAAATGTTGACATCAATGACATGAATGTAATGTGAAAATGAATAAAAAATAAAAAATAATAAAAGCATGTAAACGTGTATGATGCTAATAAGGAAATATGATTTTTTTTTTTTTTTAAAGTTATAATCAGTTTAGAAATTTAATGTTATTTAAAGAAGAAGAAGTTAAACTCAACATAACTTTATCCAAAAAAGCAATAAAGTCATAAAAGAAAAGTTGATAAGAACAAAGAAGATGATTCATTTACAATTTTTTTTGAGCTAAAAATAATTGTTGCAATTTGAATTTTTTTTTAAAAAGTCATATGAATAGTATGAAAGGAAAAAAAATGTTGATATGAACGTAACATAAAAAAGAAAAAGAAAAAAAGAAAACGTGATTGATGGTTGTAAGGAATCAGGATAGAATTTTTTCTTAAAACCCAATTATCAATGTAGAAATTAAAAACTAAAATAAAAACACAAAGAAGAATAAGTTGTTATCAACGAAACTTTATCAAAAAATGAAATTAAAAATGATAAATGTTACACTTTAACTTATTTGTAGAGTCTTTTTTTTTTTTTTTTTTGAGAATCAACTTATTTGTAGAGTCTCATTTGATATAATGTGGTTCAATAGAAGTTTAGCAATAATAAATGTTACACTTTAACTTTTAGATATTATATATTATATAGACATAGATTCATTTTTTATCAAATAATTTTATTATATTTCCTAAGCAAAATGATTGTTTAGCTTGTTTACTTATTAAACTAACATTTCTTTTTTTAATAATGCTAGTGATGATTATAGAGAATGGAATTTAGTGAGAAATTACGAGCATCCCTTTTTAATTGCTGACAAAAAGCATAAGAAAAGTAATTAAAGTCAGAATCTTAAACTTCCATTGATAGAATTAGATCCCAATAAGATCAAGAAAATCTAGTTAGAAACACAACTATTGACATTCTGGGATTGAGTGTTTTTTTTATTATTTGATGCATGCCTAAAGAAATCTAAAAGCTTATAGTTTATGGGTTCAATTACTGATGGGCATTTCTTTTGCGTTCTTTGCGACAGAATAGAAAGTCACTCGGTTTTCTTTCCCTCTTAAAAACTGAATTTTTAATACGACTCTTGTTTGTTTAATTTGCAGCAAAAAATAAGTATAGACGAGCAGATGGTTTGTCAGAGGAGAAGTCAGATTAAAAAAAAAGGTTGTCGGAGTTTCTGCTAAATCAGACCATTCCTCAGAGGAAGAAACAGTTGATTTGAGAGATGATTCCCATATAGATATTAAGCCAAGTGATGACTCTTTGAGATGCAGTCAAAGGAATTTAAAGAAAGATGATATTGGCCTATTGGGCATGCTGAGAGATATGGAGATCAATCCAAGCTTACAACTGATAAATGGGTTGCCAGGACTGTTTTTAATATGAGTACAAATAGAAATAAATCGGCTGGTGGAATAGGAATGGGACAAATGCCTGGTTTGAAAATTGGAGAGAGAGGTGAGATGGAGGGGTTTCGAAGAAAACCAAGTAATGTTGAAGGTGTTAAGGCAGTGAATATATACGACACTACTACAAATGTGCACATCTTAAATGTCCTGTCAAAATAACGGAGGAGCGTTCTCCTGCAGGACAAACAACTAAAACTATCTACGTACGAAGGACTACATAATCATGAAGGACAAACAAATTGGAAGAGCTTAAAGTTGAAGACTTCCCGCCATCAATAGCGTAGTGAGCTGTGAAATCTCTGCCGAGCATAGAACCTATAATTTTCTCCCGAAGTTGAAGAAGATTTCACTTAATTACATGCCTGGATTTGTTAGCATCTCTAGTGGTTTACACATTGCTCCGAAGTTAGAATGGCTGAGTTTTTATAATTGTCCAAATCTTAAGAATCCATTACTTGATGAAAAATCTAGTCATGATTTGAAGAAGATAAAGGGTGAGAAGAGTTGGTGGGAAGGATTGGAGTGGGGCAACGGTTGTCCTGGCAATTTGGATGAAATTTTTGTTCCAACTGACATACGGGATTGCTGAGCACTCGATATGTTCCCTAATCAAAATTAGTCTGGTCATTCCCTTATGCAAGCTCATTGGTTCTATGTCAATGATATATTGTAAGCTGGGGCATCCATGGACCACTTTCTATTTGCTCTGCTCGTACTCCAGTAGCAGCTATCAGCTATGTACGTATCTTTCATTGAATATAGTCGCTCTTGCCTGATGTATCTTTCTCCTGCTATTTGTGAAAAATATGTAGTGTGGATGTATCTTTCTCCAACCAGTTTAGTCGGCCATCTCATGGTTAACTAATTTTCTTTTTTCCTCTTATCTTTGAGAAGGTATTTGATATCAAATGATACAATGTCAGTGATATCAAAATCTAATAAGTATGAAACATGTTAATAAAAAATAACTATCTTATTAACAAATGAAAAGCATGTGTTAGTAGGTAGTTTTTTTGTACACGTGTCTCTTATTTATTAAATTTTGTTATGGATGACATGTATCATTGATACAAAATAATTTTTCTTATCTTCACCTAAGAACTAAGAAGGAAATCTGTTATAGCCCGTCATTGCTCTTACCCACTGTGTTAAATAATTTGTGTGTAATAAATGCTACTCTTTGCTACATGTATTATTCTCCAACTTGGTATTTCTCAAACTCACTCATATATCTATTGTTAGTCACAAAAATGTCTTGTCTCTATCTTCTCCGATTGTCTCCTTCTCGTTACCTCTCCATTTTTTCTCTTTTGATGTGTACTGTGTAATAACAAAAAGGGAAAAAAAAATTTTAAAACAAAATTCTCTAAACTCCAACTTCTTTGAATCACTTCCCTATTTTTTTACCCTCTAAAAACTTCATGGGGATTTATTATGGCACTGCCGAAGAAACCAAAATCAATCCCCTTTCTCCCATTCGCTGAGAAGTTTATTATCAAAATTCCACAGACCCCGTTGCAATCCTGTGACAGCTCTCTCATCTACCAGAACTTGAACAAGAATAGACTGTCCCCCACTTCAATGATTTCCATGAGCGTTGTTTCTGGCTTCATGCTCTGCTAGTAGTTGCTTTTACCGCTCGTCTGTTGTAGGGTTTTTTGGCGAGGAAACTCCCTATCAAACTCAAACGGCATTCCTCAATTTCCTACATCGTATTTCGTTAGCGATCTTAGTGTTTTCCTCCTCATTGTCAGTTAGGGACATGGTTTGAAGCTTTGTAAATACATTAGAATCAATTTGCCGCCACCATGGTAGGAATTATAGTTAAATGATTAAATTAATAATTTCCATAAAGCTTAAATTTTTGGCATAATTGGACCAGCCATTTTTTAAAAATAAAAATAAAATTATTGTTAATTTGATGAAAAATTTCAGGGAAGGGGAAAAGGCGTACGTTATTGAAAGATAAAGAGAAGATATTGCTACATTTTAATCTAATAGGGAACATTGATCATGGAAAGTGCTATTTACCCCTAAAAATATACACTATTTAAGAAAATTTTAATTCTTTTATAATAATAAAAAAATATAATTTTAATCATACATAAAATGGAGAGAAGTTAAAACTTATAATTTAGAGAGTGTAGAGTTTATTGCACAGTAACTCTCAAATACTTCTTTCTCTATCTCGCACCCTCTCTCCTTTGATCTCTAAGCTCAAACCCCTTAAACCCATAACCTCAAACTTTTCACTTTTGATCCGAGGCCCATGAAGGATCTATATGGCACGTGGAAAAGAGATTTATGAAGGTGGAGGTCTAACAATCGAAGGTTGGAGTTGGTGATAATGTGGCTGCGCGTGGATATTTGGAGGCACATCATGAACATGGGTGTGGGTTTATTAATTCACATTTGGGTCTGTGTTGGTTATGTTGAGTGTAGGCCTGTGTATATGGGTTTGTGGTATGTGTGGGCCTTGGCCAAGAACATGGGGTGATCCAAGGGCGAATAAACGGTAATGAGAGTGTTAAGTTTAGAATCCCTTGCGTATGTTGCGAGTGGAAAGGTTGGGGGAAATAGTCCGAGGAGGAGTGTCTCCTTAGATAAGTGAAGCGCAGACCAAATGTATATCCTTTTGTCCAAAGTGGCCTTCCAAGAAATTCCATTGATGAGGACATGCATTATGAATGTACGAAAGGGATGGAAGTCCAAAAATATCCGAGGAAAGGCTGTTGCCACCGCATTAAATGATCTACAGCTAATTTTCTAGCTGCATTAATGTGGAGAAGACCCTTAAACAGTGCTATCTTGGCTACCTCAACTCACAGAAGGCCTGAGGGGGTGTTCGATAGGACAAGCACTCAAGTAGTGGCTTAAATGATCAACAAGTGTAGGGTTAAGATCGTTTAAAGGGAACTATATAATGTAAGAGACCCTCCATAGAGAAAGGATCGGAAATTTGTAAAAGAAAGCACTATAGCAACTTGAACCATATCTATAATCATTTTCAATCAATATATACTAGAACAGACCTCCTCGGATTATGCCGAGGACAAATTTACTTAGAGAACTCCAGTCCATCTCTATTTGATTATCTTTTGAAATCCATCCTAACTGTTATCCCATTCATTAGAACCTAGTTTTCCAACCCATTCTCTACAAATTTATTGTATTGGGCTTATTAGGCTTGGATCCAATCATACTTTGGGTTTAGGGTCCAAAACACATCCTTACATTTAGCTTCGTCTGTGAGGAATTATTTGGTGATAGTGAGTGCAACAGTTAACTATGGTAGGATCAGGTCCCCATCAGCAAGGGTCCACGAGGTCCCAACGACAAGATAATTTCTTGAATCTGGAACAAAGGAGAGATCGAGAGGGTAGCGTGCATACTACACATACAAGTAGAAGCCACTCTCGAGTTGGAAGTCACGTCTCTCAAGAGCAGAATAACAGAGCCATGCAATTGGAGATTGACCACTTAAAGAGGAAGTTGCGCCATGCACGACGAGAGCGAACCCCCTCCAACTCCGACGTTTCCTCTGATGATGAAGAGGATGCTAGTTACAAACGAAGGTCAAGAACCCCACCCAGCAAGTCTTTCTCCTACGAGGAGGAGCACCATCATAAACGTGGGTATGAGAGCCTGCCTCGCAAAGGCCTGGGAAATAACGCTATGAGCAAGGCATTGAACTAGATTTCCAGGTCGCTCTTCACGCGCAAGGTTGAAGGGGCAAAACTTCCTCGGCGATTCAATCAACCAACGTTCACCATCTACAATGGTCGAACAAATCTTATGGAGCATGTGAGCCATTTTAACCAGACAATGGCTATCCATTCCAAGAACGATGCCTTGATGTGCAAGGTGTTCCCATCCAGTCTGGGGCTCATGGCAATGAGATGATTCAATAGCTTAGGGCCAGGTTCCATAAATTCCTTAAAGGAGCTCACCCAAATTTGGCTCTCGTTTTATTACTTGTAGCAGAGTTCCTCGGCCCTTGGATTCCCTACTATCTTTATCCATGCGAGAGGGGAAAATCTTGAAAACGTACTCGGATAGATACTAGGAGATGTTCAATGAGATAGATGGCGACTTTGATGACGTGGCCATCAATACTTTCAAAGTCGGCCTCCCAACAAAGCACAGTTTAAGGAAGTCTTTAACGGGAAAGCCTGTCACTAGTGTACGCCAACTCATGGACCAGATTGACAAATATAAAAGGGTTGAGGAAGACCAGCAACAGGGGAAAGGTAAGGCTAAGGATATACCTCAGGAGAGGAAGGATTTCAGGTCAGACTAGTACAATAATAACCGACCTCAGAGAGACTTTGCTGGGTAGCCAGGGCCTACCAGTACTTAGGTGGTTAATGCGGTTTTTCAAGAATCGATACACCAGGTTTTAGAGAATATTAAGAATGAGCCATTCTTCAAATGGCCGAATAAGATGGTAGGAAACCCCATGAGGCGCAATCAAAGCCTTTATTGCCATTACCACCAAGACCAGGGACACACTCCGGAGGACTGTAGGAATTTGTGAGATCATCTGGACCAGCTGGTCCGAGAAGGAAAATTGAAGTAGTTTTTGCATCATTCCAGTGGTCTGCAGGGTCAAGCAAATTCAGAACCCCGGAGAGATGCTACTTCAAAACCTCCTTTGGGGACGATAAATGTCATCTTCGCTACTCCGGGGAGGACCACTTCTTGTCCCTCTAGAGTGATGTCAGTGGCTGGGCTGTTTGTCGAGGACATTAATCTGGAGCCGAAGAAGGCTGGGTGGATGTCCAACCGACACTAAGTTTTTCGGACGAGGATATGATTGGAACCATACAGCTCCATGATGATGCTTTGGTGGTTACACTCAGGATTGGGAGGTATGACGTGAAGAGGGTGATAGTGGACCAAGGCAGTGGTGCTGAGATTACGTACCTTGACTTGTACAAGGGGCTAAACTTGAGACCTGAGAACTTAACAACCTACGATTCTCCTTTAGTGAGTTTTGATGGGAAGATTGTCATTCCAAGGGGTCAAATTAGACTGCCTGTGCAGGCTAGTTCAGAAATAGTGGAGGTAGACTTCATTGTAGTGGATGCCTACACGACCATCATGGCCAAACCTTGGCTTCATACCCTAGGGGCCGTTTCTTTTACCTTGCACCAGAAGGTGAAATATCTATCAGGGGGCCAAATTGAAGAGCTTGTTGGGAGTCAGTCCACGGCTAGGCAATGTCTGATGGCTGCCATCTTACATCAGCCCGAAGCTGAGTCATCAGCCTCTACTGAAAGAGGCTTATAGCAATCAAAAGTTCCAGTGTTGCCCATCAATAGATTAGTCGAGGAAGCAAAATGTGAAGATTTAGAAATGGTTGTTATTGGTGATGATCCGGAGAAGTTCTTTCAAATTGGAGTTCAGATACCTCCTCAAGAGAAGGAAGAACTAATAGAGTTTCTTAGGAGAAATGTTGATGTGTTCACATGGAACGCTTATGAAGCCCCAAGGGTGGATCCAAGTTTCATCTGCCATCATTTAAATGTTAATCCATCTGTCACCCCCAAGAAGCAACCACCTCAGCGTTCGTCCAAGGATCATTCTGATGCTGTCAAAGATGAGATGATAAAGCTTAAACAGGCAAGGGCTATTAAGGAGGTATTCTACCTTGAGTGGTTGGCCAATACTGTGGTGGTAAAGAAGAAGAATGGGAAGTGGCGAGTGTGTGTGGACTTCACAGATCTAATTAAGGCTTGTCCAAAAGATCCCTTCCCTATGCTTAGGATAGACCAGCTGGTGAATGCAACTGTACGCCATCCTCAGATGAGCTTCTTAGATGCCTTTCAAGGATACCATCAAATACCACTAGCCCTAGGTGATTAGGAAAAAACAGCTTTCGTCACTCCCACTGGAAACTACCACTATAAAGTAATGCATTTTGGTTTGAAAAATGCAGGGTCTACCTATCAAACTAGAATGTTTGAACCACAGTTGGGCAAAAGTATTGAGGTCTATATAGACGATATGGTGGTGAAGAGTAAGGTGGTGTTCGAGCATGTGAGAGACCTCGGGAACATTTTTGAAATTCTAAGGAAACACAAGTTACGCCTTAATGCTTCCAAATGCTCTTTTGGTGTGGCGTCAAGCAAGTTTCTAGGCTACATGGTAACTCACTGGGGAAGTGAGGTTAACCCCGATTAGATTAAGGCAATTAACAGTTTACAACCACCTCCAAATCTCAAGGAAGTCCAGAAGCTAACTAGAATAACTGCTACCTTGAACCGGTTTATCTCTCGGTCAGTGGATAGATGCAGACCTTTCCTCCTGTTGATGAATAAGTGGAAGGGATTTGAGTGGATTGAGGAGTGTGCTTTAGCCTTTTAGCGGCTTAAGGAATATCTCTCTCGGCCGCCTATTATGTCCAGTCCTTAGATGGATGAGGTCCTGTTTGCTTATATTGTTGTAACCCCTCATGCTGTAAGCTTGGTGTTGATACAAGTTGATAGTGGCACACGAAGGCCAGTTTATTATGTGAGCAAGTCATTACATGAAGCCGAGGTCCGTTATCTACCACTAGAGAAGGCCATTTTGGTGGTGGTACATGCTACACTTAAACTCCCCCATTACTTCCAAATAAAATTGTAATACCATTTCATAATTTCATAGGAAGTATGTAACAAGATTCTAGTTTACTACTTTAATGTTATGTTTGGTTCGGGTGAAAATGGCGATAATGGAAAATAAGAGAGAAAAAAGAGAAAAATATAGGAGTTGTTTGGTACTATTGTTTAAACAATAATTTTAAATACCACAACACGTATTTTCACAACACTTTTTCATCTCCATGTATTTTTATAACATTTAAACAACGATATTAAAAATCTCTTACTAAAAGGGTCCATAATTTTTCATTGTTTGGTTGGAATAAAAAGGAAAAGAAAAAAAAGGGAGTGGATAAAGTTTTCCATTTGAAGATTATGAACTCACCATTTTTTCCTTCCAAATTAGTCGAAATAAGAGAGAGAAGATGGTATTAAGAAAGAAAGTACAAAATTATCCATATTTTTTCATCATTATGCTTTTAATAATAAAAACATAATAGTACTTTTCTTTTTATCATTCCACTTTTCTGCAATTTTTACCAAACACACATGATAAAAAATACAAATATTTTATATTTTCCCAATATTTTCCATCCTCAAAGTTTCACTTTCCCATGAATCCCATCTTACATCCAAATAGAGCCTAACTTCTACTTCATTTATAACATTCTAGTTTAATAATTATCCCCTTCACTAATTTTCTAGAGAAGTTTATCAACTACTAGGTTGTCTTTAGGTTCCACCTCAAGAGAGAATTTTCCCTTCTGCCATCCAATTCTTTCCACATGGTGATGAGGGTGATAATATTCTAAAAACGTGGAAGGAAAAGATTGGAGAAAGAAAATGTGTGAGGTTAGTGAGAGAAACATAAGGTATTCTAGAAAGGTTACAAGAGAGAGAGAGAGAGAGAGAGAGAGAGAGAATTTGACAATGGGTACCGCAAGCAGGAACAAGATGCACGTGTGCGAAGTTGGGTAGCAGAGATCACAAAAATTGCTTATGATGCTGAGGATCTCATTGACAAATTCACTCTTAAGTCCACAAGAAGTTTGCAAGGTAAATGTAGCAGTTAACTTGAAAAAAGGAGAGTAATATGGCAGCCATGGCAATCATAATTCATGACTATGAGAGCTTCTATATGGTGGCCACCTGTGCTGTCATTGGGCTGAGTTCATTTAGGGAAGAGGAGCGCGAGCAACAATAGAATTGGCAAATTATGTATTACACTGTGAGTTCAAATCTTTTATCTCACTTTCCCAATCCTACTATATGCTCCACAAATAAAAAGTTGCCATGTGTACACCTACTTAATTAAATACTAATTTTCTTCTTTTTTTTTATTTCAGTTTCCTAAAATAAATAAAATAAAAACCAACACATCCCCACTAGCCACCACCACTAGTCCACCACCACCAACTAGCGCTGCTGCCACTTCATCAACGACCATCCACCACCAGTTATGTTTATGCTCCAATATACTGTACAATTTTTAGAATATGTTGGATGGTTGGTATTCTCAAGGGGTCAACGTTTGTTTTATTATGAAATTCTTTTTAAAATTGAACCAAATGGACCCATGCATACTCCCATATCGTGAAACAGTCCCCTTTTATTTCAAAAGCAAATGTAGGATCCTAAATTCCTAAGACAATAATATCAAAGTATATACTGAACGTAGTTTATGTTAAATACCAAAAGAAAATCACAGCCACAAAGCCACTTGATATTAGTTTTTTGTTTTCTAATATACTTTATCAATCTACCAAAATAGACCATCGGTTGGTGGATTCGATGAATAGATGCTAGTTGATGAAAGGACAACACAATTTCTCTATACCTGTACCTAGTCATGGATTTGAAAACAACGAGGTGTTAATAGATGGCCGTTGTAGACTTGTAGTGGCACCGGCGCTGGTTGATGGTGGTGGACCAATGGTAGTGACCGGTGGGGATGTTTTGGTTTTATTTTAGGAAACTAAAAAAAGAGAATACAGAAAATTAGCATTTAATTAAGTATGTAGAAAATTAGCATTTAATTAAGAATACAGAAAATTGGCAATAGGAAAAATGGAACAGAAGATTTGAACTCTTACACTATATGGCTTGAAGAATCACAATGCATTTCTAGTAGTATACTATTGGATGTAAAAATTTTCATTGAAAGAAAAGAAGTTGCAAGACAAATTCAAATATCCTATTTTTAGTTTTTAATTATATAATAGCATGTTTATTTTTAATTTAAGAGATGGGTTCAAGTTACACCTAGTGTAACTCTAAAGAGTTACACATTTTCTACACCATTAGATTTAAGTAAATCTAACGGTCAAAAAATTAAACTCATTGATTACCATCCCATTTATTATCCCTTATTTAAGAATTTCCATATTTGTCTCTACTCCAAAAATGTGCTCATATTCTCTCTTCTCTCCTAGGTTTGTATCTCCCATGTAGAGTAGAAATTTGTAAAAAACTAAGGATAGTGGCAAACAGTTGCAGGACATTATCCAATACTATCAAGCAACTCTGTAGAGATTATCGGAAAAAAAAATCAAGCAACTCTATGGAAATATTTTTTCAACAGTTTGTGACCTTGATATATTATGACCCAATACTATCAACTATCAAGGATATTATCCAAAAAAAATCATAGAAGTGATTGGCGGCCAAATTTGGGACCTTTGGGTATGATCAACGTCAAAGATGCTCAACGCCAATCAACTGGGGAAATAATCCTCAGTTCCACCTTCACCAAATCACTAGAATCACTACTATGATTTTATTTATTTCAATAAACACTAAAATTCAAAACATAAAATGAAAATTTATCTGTGTAGAGATAAGGGCCCAAAATCATATATTAGGCCTTGGGTTTTGTCCGAGGACGTTGAATGGTCCGAGGAGGGACAAATGGTTATAAGGGGTTCTGATTTAAAGTCTCATGAGAAAGGAATGAATGGAAGGTGGTCTGAGGAGAAACTTCTCCTCAGATATGATGAATGCAACTCAAGTATTTATTTCAGCAATTAGAGTGACCCTCCAAGAGGCTTCAAGAATAGGGACGTGCCTCATGAACATATGAGAAGGAAGGAAACCCAAAAATATTTAAGGGAAAGCTGCTACCACCACATTAAATGCACTGCAGCTATTTTTTTGCCGCATTTATGTGGAGAAGACCCCTGAATAGTGTTGTCTTGGTTACCACCACTCACGGGAAACCAAAGAGGGTGTCTGATAGGATAGACACTCAAGTAAGGGCTCAAATGGTCAACAAGTGTAGGATCAAGATGATCTCAAGGGAGCTATATAATGTGAGAGGCCCTCTATGAGAAAAGAATGAAAAAATTCATCAAAGAGAACATTGTAGTAATCTAAATTGCACTTGTACCCAATTGTGATCAATTTACAAAAGTAAGACCTCCTCGAACTGTAAGTCCATTGATATCAAAATCTCTTATTTGTGTTTGATTGTCATTTAATTCAATACTAGCCGTTGTCCAAGGCTTAGTTCTTTGACCCACTCTCTACAAATTCATTGTACTGGGCTCACTGGGCCAAGATCATACAACTTGGGCTTGGGCTGCGAAACGGGTCCTTACAATCTGTATCTACATAAAAAGAGAGTAAGATTAAGTCACTTGATTTGCTTCTCCTCTCTTTCTTTTTTGAAGTAAGATTGAGTCATTTAAATGAAAATCTATCCAGATCTACCCATCTGCATGAAAATAAAAAATTTGGTATAAATTTTTGTCGAAACAGGAGGTTTGGTTATTGTGGAGGTACTCTTTAGTGGATATAAATATGATTTGCAAGGTATTGAAAATGGATGTGTATCTTCTAATCAAGTGGAAAGTGGAAACCAATTAAATAAGGAAATAGAGAAAAAAAAAATGCTAATATTAATTAGGCAAAAAATGGAAAGTAATAGTAACATTTAATGATATTTTTTTAACCATTTGATTTTTTAGAAATCTACGGTGTAAAAAATGTGTAACTTTCTAAGAATTACACCAGGTGTAACTTAAACCCATTTTTTAATTTAAATATCATATCATTTTACTGCTCGTATTTTTTTTAATGCATTTTTAACTTTTATATTTTTAAATTAAAATAATTATTATTTCAATAATTGAATCAATGATTGATTGATTTTTTCTTGATAATTCAGTAGTAAGTACAAGGATTTATCTATTGATAGTTCCTTTTGAAATACTTAGAGCATTCATACTCGGTGATGCAAATGGTATATGTTGCGATTATTTAGCATCCAAGCATCAAAAACACGCGTTACCCAGTATTGTAATGGTAAAAAAATTTGCAATTGTGCTACAGTATCGTCACAAATTTGTGACGGTACTGTAGCACAATTGGAAACCGATATAATATTTTTTATTCCATACCTTTAAATATCTCCTCTTTCTCTCTCTTCGTCAATCTCTCATCTCCTCTCTCTCTCTCTCTCTCTCTCTCTCTCTCTCTCTCTCTCTCTCTCTCTCTCCATTCCAAGCCTCTCTCTCACATATCTCTCTCACGGTGGTGATTTTTTCTGGCATGGGTCGTGGGTCCGGCATGTGTCTGGTGGTGGCATGGCATGGAGGTGTTTCTAGATCGGCGATCAGCGTGGTTGATGGGTCTCTCTCTCACGATGGTTGATGGGTTTGGTTATGGGTTGTTTATGGGTTTAGCTGGGTTTTGAGTTTGATAGGTTTCAAGTTTAATGGGTTTTGGAATTGGTGGTTATGTGTTCCAATAGGGTTCGTGCAGTGGTGGGGATCAGTATGGGTCGTGCATGGTGGAGATGGGCGTGGTCACGACGTGGTAAGACCGGGTGGGTTTTTTCTATGGATTTTGGGTGGGTTTTGATTTTTTGTTATGGATTTCTAATGGGGTGGATTCTAATTTTGGGGTGGATTCTAACAAGGTTTAATGGGTTTCGGGATCGGTGGTTATGGGTTGTTGATAGGTTGATCGGTGGTTATAGGTTGTTAATTAGTGGGTTGCCATAGGTTTAAGTTTGAATGAGCAATGGGTTTTGCTGGGTTGGGTTTGCTGAGTTGTGGTTGATCAGTGGGCTGCTGTAGGTCATGGTGGGTTGTGGTTGATCGGTGGGTTTGTTGATTTGTGGTTGAATGTGATAGGCCATAAACTGAATGACCCCATGTGATAGAAATTAATTAATTAATTAGCCAAGTTATTAACTAATCAATTTATCATGCAAACGCGTGGTAGCACAAACAAATTACCAATAAACTAATTATGCAGCAGAAAATAAATAATACGGTGATTTGTTTACTTATGGGGAAAACCTAACGGCAAAAACCCCATCGGGTGATTTTTAGGTCACCACTACCGAAACTCCACTATTATCACAACAAGCGGTTACAAGTAAAGGAATCTCAAGTACTTTACCAACCTACAGTTGAACCCTTACCCCAATACCCAATTGGACTTGTTCTGTATTGATAGTTCCCCTTTCTGATGCACGACTCCCAAATACGTGACTAACCAATTGCGTGGATCCCAGTACACAACTTCAATCACCAACTAAGAAGGTTGTTGGCTGCAAAGTTCTTCAGTTCACATGATGAAGATCAAGAAGATGCTTGGTCACAAAACCCTATGGTGTACATACACAGCAACTTCTTCAAGAGAAAGAGATGAACTAGGGCAAGAAGTTCGTCTCCGGTCACAATTTGCTTGAACAGAGTTTGCTCAAAATTTGTGCAACTTGTGAACTGTTTGACGGCCCTTAAAACAATTCTTTTATATGTCTAGGATTAGGAGAAAAGAAATCCTAAAGACATATTCATAGATCCCAAGAAAATCATATTTGAATTCTGAAATTCTTAAACCTCGACAGATATGAGGTGTCGAGTAGCTGTCGAGAAGGTGTCGAGCACTCCGGACTTTGAACAGCTTTCTTAAGCTCGATAGATGTAGCTGTCGAGCTTTAATGAATTTGCACTTTCGGTTTGTTTTCTTGGACAGACTTGAAGGCTTCAACACTTGATCTTGAAATATGATTTCTTGAAGTATTTAAACACATCCTAAATCTACCCAAATACAAGTAAAGTGCGTTTTGTGAAAAGATAAGCCAATTATATAAAATCATGACATATGTTCTTAACATGTGAAACACATATGTCCTAACAATCTCCCCCTTTGGCAATCCGTGACAAAACCACAACAAACAAATGAACATATGAGAGAAGTCATAAATCACTCAACTCATATTCACTTGTTGAATACAATAAAATCTATCCTAATACAAACTCTTGAAAAACTTTGCAAGAAGAGAGTTTATGGCAAGTAGACTTTGACAACTTGTATTTCTGAAACATTTTAAACAAAAATCATCAAGGCATCTTTGTGTGAAACAGAAATAATAGATTGCATACAAGTATAAGAAACATGTGTATTAAGGGAGAAAAGAAACAACACATGAAGAGATAGGTGAAAGAAAAAACATACATTAACATAAATAAAGAGATAAGTACAATGTATGTCTATAAATGGTCACAAGACCTCATGTACAAGAATAATGTATCTAAAAAGAAAGAAAAGAAAAGATACATACTATCCTCACTACATCCCTCAAATGAACATATGAACACTCCTCTTAACAAAATGGTCCTATACTAACTCTCCCCCTAAGAATGACTACTCTCATAACCAAAACTACTCCCCTTTTTGTCACGAGTGATAAAGGGTAAGAGTGTCAAGTAGACATCTCATCAGTAGAGTTAGCATCTCCATCAGCATCATCCGAAACATCATCGTCATCACCATCATCATCATCCTCATCCTTAGAATCAAAAGCCACGGGAGAAGGTGGTGAAGGAGTAGCCTTAGGAGCAAAACCACCCATGGACGCCTGTCGCCGTGCAATACGACCGACACGAACGTTCACCTGATACAACTCCGTAGAGAGTGTATCTAGGCGAGCATCCATGCGCTGCAACTGCGCCATGATGTCTCCTAAAGTCACATCGCCCGAAGAAGAGGGAGGAGCGGATGTGGATGGAGCTGAACGGGAGGGAGGAGTTGCAGAATCCGATTGCCTCGACCGAAACTGGGCCTCACTACGTTTAACAGTAGCGTAATCTATGGCACACATGACGGTAAAATGGTCGGAAGAGGGAAAAGGAACAGAAAAATGGCGTAAGATCCTCGTGATAGCGGAAGGAAAGATGAGCTTATCACGGGACGCCAAATCTAGATGAACATCTATAATAGAGAAAATGAAATGAGAAGGGAAATTTATAGTAAGATGCTCAAAAAGAGATAGCAAAAATTGAGCACGAGGCTCTGTAATGGAGTTATAGTAAGAGAGTGGATGCAAAACAAAAGTCATCACCATGTTCATGAATCTAGGACCTTTAGCAAAAGGTCGACATGGTGTAAACAGACGCTCACCCCAAACAGAAGGGCGCTTACAAAAAATAGACATGAGCTCATCCCTAGACACAGTCCTCAGACGCTCACAACTAGGATAGTCAGGAAACTCTATCCTAGGGACCCGAAGTACATCTGCAACAAGTTGCGGTGTGATAGGAATGCGCGTACCTCGAACGCGAGTGAAGAAAAGAGGTACTGAACAATCAATCCCGTGTATGTTGGAGTAAAACTCCTGGATAAGCACGAGAGGACAAGTGACCGGGACGTCACACAGTGACTCCCATCCCCTACTATGAATGACAGAGGGAAGGTCGATGTCGGCAAAGTCCAACAGAATGACTCGGTGTTCCGAATGAATGCCTTGTCTAGAAAAGTTCTCCGAGAATGCCTTAAAGGCATCATGATCATGGAACCAAATATGAGATAGTGTAGGATCAGAGGGCAAAGAAGCTTCGGAACGAAGAGGGTTCCGGGCTAGAGTGGATTTACACTTAGGTGCCATAGACACGACTAACGTAAACAGAAAGAGAGGGAGAAAAAGAAAGACAATCAGAAAAGTCTCAAACAATTTCAAATATAACAAATATATTGAAAAGAGAGTACGTATGCATGGGAAATGCATGAACATGTGACATGCAAAAGAAATTGCATCATGGGCTCAGCCCAATCCAAACCTATCAACACACAAACAGATAGCACACATCTAAATGCATGACAATACTATCATAATGCTAATGTGATGCAATGTATGAGGTTTTAAATTTGTTTAAGTGAAAACTCATCCCAAAATTTCAATAATAACTCATCAATTTTGAAAAACCCCAAAAGTTTTCAAAAACCCCAAAACCTAGGTTTCAAAACATGAAATGCATGAATGTGAAAGGATTAGAAGCTTACCAAGTAAAAAAAAAAAACTTGAAAAAGCTTGAAGAAACCTTGAGGAACAAAGATTGGAGTGAGATGAGAAAGTTTGGGAGAGAAAACAAAGAAGTATCGAGAGAGAGATCGAATGAAATGAGTTCCAGATCGCACAGGGTGCTTAAATAGTGCCAGCAGTAAATCTCGACAGATTCAGTTGTCGAGAGGTATCGAGACACCTGTCAAGGGAGGTGTTGAGAAACATCCAACAGAATCAAGAACAGAAGCTCGATCGATCCACCAAGTGTCGAGAAGCTATCGAGGATGCAGACCCATTCACGATCGATCCACCAAGTATCGAGAAGCTGTCGGGATTGCGATAAGAAAAAGCTGAAGAAGCTCGACAGACAGCAAGGTATCGAGAAGGTATCGAGGAGGTGTCAAGCCAGCTTTTAAAACCAGTTTTTCGAGATGTGAAAAACACAGACATGAATGCAATCCAACTTGCAACTCAACCAATGATCCAATCAATATATTAAGCTCTCAAAATCATCTCTTAATAAAAATTTTAAGCACATGGATCTTTAAAAAGAAACACACACACACACTAAACAAGTCTAACCAATTTTATATTTCAAAAACAAGTCAAGACAGTTTAGTGAGTATACATTAACACATGTAAAACCTTGTGATGGTCAAATCACATTGTACCTGCACATGTATCAAGAATAGCAAAGAATATTGCGTGTTGTGTGTGAAAAACATCGCAAGATTGCATAAGTGTATACATGTTATGACGATTTGAGATATGAGAAAATCACTTTAACTCACACACAATCATAACTGCTTGATGGGGACTATCACCTTCAAGGTACATCCTACAACTCTCACATCTCCTAGAATACACGCTTGCAATCATTTTTAAAGTATTTTTGATCTTTTTGCTTTTTATTTTTCTTTGCATTTTTTTCTTTTAAGCATATCATGCATGTGCATGTTAGAGAGAGAAAAGAAATATCCAATGATATTTGACATTCCAATTTTGCTATACCTAAGCACACAAATGTCATTGACAAAGCACACAAATGTCATTGACACTGCACTTTATCTATGCCGAAACATACATGTGTCATATTATGATTGGCGGGCAACAGTGGTGAGATGGTTATTAATGCCTTTCTCTCAAGATTTTTTAGTTCTTCCCGTCAAAAAGAGTGATACGAGTGTTAAGTACAAGAGATAACTTAATCTTACTCATCACTAACAAGAGCCACAAAACTCACTTGCTTAGTTGTGCATAGAGATGCTCATCTAAACTACAAATGATACAAAGTTTAGAAGACTTTGTTTCAATGGCCATCCAAGGTACACAAGTACCAATGTACACAAAACACACACTATTTTTGTATTTTTCTGATTTTTCAATTTTTTTATAATTTTTATATGAAAAACAAAACAAAGCAAAACTGAAAAAAACAACAAAAACATGTTAAACAACTAAAGCATAAAAAATAGACTGACTCAAAACTTGAAAGCAAAACACATAAGTAATGCACACACAAAACAAGAAGAGAGAGAGAGAAAAGTGACAGAATCACTTGGAGCTCTTTTCCTTCCACACCTTGGAAGAACCTTTCCGTCTAGCAAACCCTTGAACCTGCGGTGAAGGGGAAAAATTAAAACCGTTCAAGTTCGAAAGGAACATAAGGGCTTTGAGAAGATCTCCAAGGGGAGAAAGAGAGGATTGAAGTTGATTCTGGTTCCCAGATGCTATCATGCTGTTGCTCTGTTGAGTGGCAAGCCACTTGTAGCAATTTGGTCGAGTATGACCGACAGCTCCACAATGATGAAAGAGATGCTGCTTCTTTTGTTTAGGCTTTTGAGAGTTAGCCTTCTTAACCCTAGGTTTTTAACATCTTTCTTCTCAAGCTTAGGGGGTGCTCCTAAGATAAATTTACCATTGTCTATGTTCTCACTAGCTAATTCAGTTTTAATCTCATTGTTCTCAATTTTAACATTATTAGCAGGAGGAACAAAAACAGTAATACTAGAAGAAGCAGTATTAGAGGAAGAAAGACCATACCCTAAACCTGTTCGATCTGAAGCAGATTTCTGAATGCTGAGCATCTCATCAAGCTTTGCACTTGAAGTCCTCTCCAACTGAGCTCTGACTTGAAACAGCTTCGCTTCAATCTTCTTGGTCTTTTCAGCCAAGAAATTGTTCTCAAACCTCAGTACTCCAATAGTCTGATTAGCCTTATTAAACTTTGTGGAAAGCTCCTCACAGTCAAGTTCCACATCACTGAGCTTCTTAGTGGTTAGCCTATATAATTTCTCATGCTTCTCAGAAAGCTTGTATAGTTTCTCATAGGCTGTATGAATGTCATCTTGATTATCCATCTTCTCAAACTTAGATTCCACCAATTCCTCTTCTTCAACCACATCTTCAACAATCCCATCAGTAGGATCAACAGTGGCAGTGAAGGCATTCAAGATTCCGTCATCCTCATTGTCGAAATCATCCTCAGGCTCGGTGTCACTCAAGGTAGCAGCAAGTGCCTTGCTTTTCCCAATGCTCTTGAGATATGTAGGACACTCATGTTTCATGTGACCGAAGTCTTGACACCCAAAGCACTTAGGTCCTGCGGGAACAGTGTACTGACCACCTTCCTTAGCATCCTTCTTCCCTTTGTCTTGGCTTTTAAACTGAGAAGAACTGGATTACCTGCGGTCCTTGTCGAAGCCTTTTCCATTTGCGTTCTTCATAAACTTCTTGAACTGCCTGGTGATGTAGGACTTCATCTTGGAATCTTCATCATCTGAAGACTCATCCGTCTCACTGCTCTTGGCCTTCAAAGCAATGCTTTTGCTTTTACCCGACTTGCCTATTTTTGTCAACCCTAGCTCGTAGGTCTGCAAGTTTCCAACCAGCTCAGTCAGAGGAATCTTGTCAATATCCTTTGATTCCTCTATTGCCGTAATCTTGGCATGGAATCTCTCGGGTAGAGATCTAAGCACTTTCCTCACAATTTTGGATTTAGGAATGGTTTCCCCAAGATTGAAGGCTGAGTTCACTATGTCCTTTAGCTTGGCATAGAGCTCATCGAATGACTCATCCTCCTCCATCTTTATCTCTTCAAAGCTTGTAGTGAGCCTATGAAGCTTTGAGTCCTTAACCGCCTTAGTACCCTTATAGGTTGTCTGGAGGATGGTCCATGCTTCCTTAGCAGTTTCAATAGAGGATATCTTCTTGAACTCCTCATTGGTGACTGCACTGAATAAAGCATTCAATGCCCTGCTGTTGAAATTTGTCGCCTTGATCTTGGCTTCATCCTAATCGGCCGGTGTTTCCTTTGGCTTAGTCCAACCAATCTCGACAGCTTGCCATACTTTTTCATCTAAAGACTACAAGAAAGCTCTCACGCGTACCTTCCAGTATGCATAGTTAGTGTCATCAAATAAAGGAGGTATGATTAATGACTGTCCTCTATCCATGACAAACAGGGGTCAATGGATCAACACAGCAAATATTAAACCCTAATCAGAGTGTGCCTGCTCTGATACCACTTGATAGGCCACAAATTGAATGACCCCTTGTGATAAAAATTAATTAATTAATTAGCCAAGTTATTAATTAATCAATTTATCATGCAAATGCGTGGTAGCACAAACAAATCACCAATAAACTAATCATGTAGCGGAAAATAAATAACACGGTGATTTGTTTACGAATAGGGAAAACCTAATGGCAAAAACCCCACCGGGTGATTTTTAGGTCACCACTCCCGAAACTCCACTATTATCACAACAAGCGGTTACAAGTAAAGGAATCTCAAGTACCTTACCAACCTACAGTTGAACCCTTACCCCAATACCCAATTGGATTTGTTCTGTAGTGACAGTTCCCATTTTTTATGCACGACTCCCAAGTACGTGACTAACCAATTGCGCGGATCCCAGTACGCGACTTCAATCACCAACTAAGAAGGTTGTTGACTGCAAAGTTCTTCAGTTCATCCACACAATGAAGATCAAGAAGATGCTTGGTCACAAAACCCTACGGTGCAAATACACAGCAACTTCTTCAAGAGAAAGAGATGAACTAGGGCAAGAACTTCGTCTCCGGTCACAATTTGCTTGAACAGAGTTTGCTCAAAACTTGTGCAACTTGTGAACTGTTTGACGGCCTTTAAAACAATCATTTTATATGTCTAGGATTAGGAGAAAAGAAAGACCAAAGACATATTCACAGATCCCAAGAAAATCAAATTTGAATTCTGAAATTCTTAAACCTCGACAGATAGGAGGTGTCGAGCAACTGTCGAGAAGGTGTCGAGCACACCGGACTTTGAACAGCTTTCTTAAGCTCGATAGATGCAGCTGTCGAGCCAACTGTCGAGCTTTAATGAATTTGCACTTTCAGCTTGTTTTCTTGGATAGACTTAAAGGCTTCAACACTTGATCTTGAAACATGGTTTCTTGAAGTATTTAAACACATCCTAAATCTACCCAAATACAAGTAAAGTGCATTTTGTCAAAAGATAAACCAATTACATAAAATCATGACATATGTTCTTAACATGTGAAACACATATGTCCTAACAGAATGAGCATGCTTTCTGTTCTTGGTTTCTCATTCTTTGCTTTCTTTGGCAAGATAACCAAAGGTTAGCACTTTGTGGTGCTTTCAATGGTGGGTGGTGTGACTGGCAAGCTCAGTGGTTGTGGTGGTGGATGGCTGAGAAAGAGTAAAAGAAACAGAGATTAGAGAGAGAAGTGAGAATATTTTTATATTATTTTTATTCTACTTTATATTATTTTAATGTGTAGTATGGTAAAATAAAAGTTGGGATGTTAGGTGTTTGTAAAATAATATGGTATAAGTGATAAAGTAACTTTTGAGATGATAAAATAGAATTTTTGGTAGAAACCGGATGTGAATACTCTTACAACCAAGAAAGTGTTTTGAGTTACAAAATTCTTGCCACACGATTTAGACTTCCTCCACGTTTTGCAACAATGGACTTTTATTAAAAGCACGTTTACTAAATTTCACCAAACACGCGATTTGGATTTTTGGTAGCAAAAAGCGTTTTTTGTGCTCCAAAAAGCTAAAACAACAGCACACTAACCTTTCTTGCCATCTCCTCTTATCTTCACCAGGAAAAAAAAATGTAATGGCCCACCATTCCACTAATTGGATTTTGCCACATGTACTATTCACCAACTCTATATGCATGCTTCTAAACTATACTATTATTTAAGGGGCTTCCCCTGTTTGGGTTTCTTATTTTTTTTGGCTCAAAAATGTCCCTACATCCCTATGTTTATGACCATTAAAAAAAAATGTTTATCGCGCACGCAAAGCACGTATGATGAGACTAGTAATTTTTTAAAGTTTTTGAAAAATTAGATTGGGATTGAAAATAGTATCAATCCTTCGATAGAAAAATGTTGAACTAATTACAATCTAGTACCTTAATAAGTTGCAAAAATTATTAAGAAATAAGTTGTGTCCTTACTATTAGTGTAGTGAACCAATAAATAATATAATTAAAGTTTTAAGCTATTAGTAAGTTAGAAGATAATGATTTCAATCCACCCACCGACAATCACTAATTATAAATTTATGTTCTCGTTATGACATTAACTAATTGTGTCTATGTGTATTAATTAGCCATTGAACGATATATGTAGCGTGTTGTGACTCATCTGAGAGTGACACTTTTGATTTGATTATCTCATTGCTAAGCATGTCACCAACTATCTCCATCAACTTTGGTAAAAAAAAAATGCACATCAACTAAGTCCGAGTAAAACAGTGTAAAAATGATAAATCTAAACCAAACCACATTATATTGGTTTGAATCAGATTGGGTTATTTATTTTGGGCTTATTTTGTTAAACGCATTGGACAATTTACTTCCAATAATATTTACATACTTTTGAACCAGTATTTGAGTTCAAACATCCAAAAGGCTCACATTGTTACTATATACAATTGTGTATGCATGGTTGGTGCATGCAATTGTGTATGCACTCCTAGAGGCAAAAAACCCTAAGACCACTTTTCTTATATAAAACTTGCCGAGCCCACAATTTTCAAGGGCATATTAGGGATTTTGTGATATGCACAACCAACGCCCCCCCCCCCCCCCCCCCAAAATACCTCTATAAAAAACCTCAAGGCCATGAGGATCTATTACATTCTTCCTCTTTCTTTCAAAGTTTTAGGGGGAAAATGTTTTTCTTTTTTTTTTTTTTAAATCTCTCAGAAAGGTTGTTGATCTTGCTTTTATAATCTTTGTTAAGCTTTTGAGTTTTTTTGTTAATATGGTTTATCCTAAAGAGTTTTCAAAACCATTCTAATATTGGTCAAAGTTTTGTACTTAGTGACCCTAAAAGCTAGGTAAATGTCCTCAGGGATAGATTCCTAATCCAGTGTATCTACGATTTTATACCAATTGAAAATATATGATTTAGACCCCAAACTTCTAAGCAAGGGATTAATTGATTAACTATGACTACTTTAATTTTCTAATTAACTACAGAGTTAATAATTTGTTAGATTGCACAATCACAATAAATATCACCAAAATCCTAAAAGTAGTAAAAAGAAGTAATTAAATAGCCAACACCGATTTTGTTATAAAGTGGAAAACCTTTGAAGAACTCTTTGAAGGAAAAATCATTTTGAGGGTACCCAACCGTATAGGAAATTACTATAGAAGAAATTATTACTAGATTTTTTTTTTGAAAATAACTATAAAAGCCAAAAAATTTTGTTAGTTAGCACAGTTTTGAAACTATTTGGGTATCTAACAACTCGAGACCAAAGAACTCGATTTTGGAATGCTAAATCGACAACACTGAACTCAATTTCCACATCATCTGCAGCTGATGTGGATACTTGGTCCACGTAGGCATCGAACACGAGTTAAATGGACTCGAGTTCTGTCAAATAGAATTTGAGTCCGTAGGACTCAATTTAGTTTTGCTTCCTTTGCTTCAACAACTAGAGACGAACTTCCTTGTTCTTCCAAGCCCCAAAAACCCAGGAATAAACCCAAAACAAATACCTAATCGGATCAGATTTCCCTTGCCTAAAGCTTTTGTCGTCATTGCCTGAAGCTTTCGCCGCCTGGGTTTAGTCAGAATCGCCGCCTAGGTTGCTTCTCCTCTAGCAAGATCTTCTCTAGACTCCAATGTGTTCTTCTCCTCCACTGGAGGAGCAGCAACATCACCTGGAGTGGCGGCAAGAAACCACACCCACATTAAGTCTGATGTGTTCAGCCTTCGCCGCCATCGCCTGAAGCATTCGCTGTCTGGGTTGCTTTGTTATTGCTTCTTTGGTGCTTCGTTATTGCTGGGTACTGAAATCAAGCGTTACAGACTTGATTTTCTAGGTACCAAAATCGAGCGTTACAGACTTGGTTTTCATGCGTGGACAAATTTCCACATCAACTACAGCACAACGTTGGAATCGAGTTTAGTGTACTCAATTTGCATTCCAAAATCGAGTCCTTTGGTCTCAAGTTTTTAGATCCCCAAATAGTTTCAAAATTGTGCTAACTAACAAAATAGTTTGGCTTTTATAGTTATTTTTTATTTAAAAAAAAAAAAAAACCAATAGTCAGAACTTATAATTACCTTTATAACCTAAACTCTCTATGAAAGCTTTAACAAATGTCTCGTTCGCCTCCCACTGCAGTGGCCCCAAAACTCTAAAATTCTTCTATAGAAAGTAGAAACTATGTATATCCACAAATGAACTAGTTACTAATAACATATGATGGGGAAGCAAAAAAAATATTACTATCTCTGGCTCGTCCATAGGGGTCGTCCAGGAGCCAAAGGCCTGGTGTTTAAAGAGGTTGTCCATGGAAAAGTGCCTGGACGATCACGTGACATTTAGGAAATTCTCAATGATGGAATTTACCCACATATGTTGAAGATCCAGACCACAGTGAGAACAAAACCCTTATTTATCGCCGTAACTTCCTCACAAATGCTTAACTTCCAGTAGCAGTTGTGACGGATAAGATTGGAGGTTATAACTTCCATAGCCGTTGTGGAGGTTATGTCTGAACTTACTAATTCCCACAAATCTTGGGAAAGTTATTAAGCAAATAACCGTTCCGAGACCCTCTATATAAGGACTCGCCTACATCAAATCAAAGTAAGTTTTTTCTAAGAGAACTCCTCAAAAGTTGGAACTTTATTTTCCAGAGCAAAACTAATTTAATCATCGGAGGGTACTTGGCCAGTCCACCCCAGTTGCCTTTTGATTGTGTGTTCTTCCTTTCAGGTCTTCTAAGTGAGTCATTATTTCATTGAAACCCAGAACATTCAACCTACTGATTCTGTGTAGTATTAACATATATGAGCAAAAACAAGGCGTTGGTTAATCAAACCGTTATAGAAAGTGAAAGAGAAAAAAATTCAAATCAAAATTCTCAATTTATTCTCTGTATGAAATCATCTTGACGAGGATTTATCAAGTCATTGCCAAAGAAGCCGAAGTCATTTCCTACTTTCTGTTCGGTAACATATATGTGAAAGCCAACAAGCCTCACTCGTTCTGCGGCACTCTAATTCAATCTCATGCCTTGGCCGAACAAGCCAAAGCCAAGGCCTACATGACCTTCTCCACTGCCATCCGCCACTTCTCGACGGCGATGTTAGTTGGTCCCTCCAACTACCTCCTCTACTCAAACCGCTCCGCCGCCTACACTCGCCTCCACTAGTACTCCGAAGCCTTGGCCAACGCCGAGAAAGCCGTGTTAGGTTCTAAAGACTTAGGATTTTATGTATTTAGAACTCTAATGTGTGTTGTTGGCAAACCATGATCAAAACAAGATGTCCATGATCAAAACAAGATGTTTAGTCGTGTTTAGTCTTGCTCAAAGTTGATTCTTTTATGTAAAGTTGGAATGAAGTTGATGTAGGATTGATAATGCATTTTCGCCTGGTTCGATCAATCGAAGCTTAGGCTCGATCAATCGAAAATTGGGTCAGATGCGTTTTCTGCAGAATTCTAACTCAGCCCTAGTTTGTTTTAAAACATTCAGGGTTTTGTAATTTGCCCTAGGTATATAAGGCAAACCCTAGCCATGTTTTAGTGTTGCTCATATTGCTGTTTGTGTAAATCTTTTGTGAGATCTTAAGGAGCTTTCCTTTACACAAGCTTAAGATTATCAAGAAGGAGATTCGTTCAAGAACTTGATGATCATTCAGTTGCTGCCATAAGAACTTAAAGAAACACAAAGCGGGTGTGCTTGTAATTGTTGGAGAATCCAAGAAAGAAGGAATCTGTGATTTCGGAGCTTGCACGTGGTCGTGTTAGTAAGTTTCTACTGGTGGGTAGCAATAGGATGCTAGCGGTCTAAGTCCTGTTGAACAATTTCAATACTTTCATAGTAGATTCAGGTTTACTTTGAGAATAGCTAGGTTAAATCCTCCCCAAGTTTTTATTAGTTTGGTTTCCTGGGTGAACATATCATTATATTATTTATCTTTCCGCTACTTTGCATGATATGATTGTTTGATTGTGATAACCTAGATTTGGAATTTGGACTAAGTAATCACTTGGCTAATTAACTAGGTTAATCTTGTTGTATTTTTTAGGGGTCTAAAAACTATCAAGTGGTATCAGAGCAAGTTGCTCTTTTGTGTTAGATCTTTTGATCTAAGAGTTGATCCTTGATCCCTGTTGTCATGGATAATTTGAAGTGTCTTTCTGATCATGTTTCTACTTATGCTTCTGTTGATTTTATTGATGCCTGTGAAACTCTTCGTAAGGAATTATTGAAATCTATGAAAATAGCTAAGAAATTTAAGGAATAGTTAAAATTGGCTAATCTTGAAAAAGAGGAATTGATTGTTAGATTAGATGAATCTAATAAAAAGAATGAATTTTTGAGAAATTAAATTTCCTCTTAAGATGAGAAGATGAAAAGCTTGGAACAAGAGTTAGTTGAATCTAAAGCTAAAATTGAAAATTTGACTAGTACCAAGCCTGCTGTTGATAACAGAAATGTTTCTGTTTCTTTTAAGCCTAAAACTGAAAAAGTTTATATCCCTCCTTCCAAGAGGAATAATAAAGAAAAGGCTTATTTTGCTAGGTTAGACAAAGGTAAAAGTTCTGATGTAGACTCTGAAATTTCTAAACCTAAGTTAAAACCTACTGTTAGAGAGCATAATAAATCTGTTTTTGTGCCTACTTGCCACCTTTGTGGTGTTGTTGGTCATATTAGACCAAATTGTTCTTTGTTGAGGCAAGAATCAAAGCCTGTGACCGGAAACCCCACTAGGAATACTGATGTTCCTAAATTTGTTCCTGTTTCTTACTTTTGTGGTGTCCATGGTCACATTCGTCCTAACTGTCATAAACTGAAATTTAAGCATTCTGTGTTTCAGTTTAGGATTTGTGATGATATTTCTCCTGCCATAAGTCCATATAAATTGTTTCATATTTTTTTGAAAAATTTGAGCTTGTTGGCTTGTGAAAGGAATTTGCAGGATTTTAGTCTTTCTCAGAAGATTGGTGTAATCTCTCAAATACACTCTGCTTCTCATGGATTTTCACCTACAAAACCGAAGACTCGTGCTATATGGGTAAGAAAAAATTCTCTAGGGTGAGTGTTGCTGACTTGTTCCTGATTTAATTCTTTCAATTGTTTGTGGACATGTCTTGATTCTGTTTTTGGTTGTTTTATTTTTTAAGTTGTTTTTTTTTAAAAAAAAAAATCCAAAAACATTGAAAAATTTCAAAAAGACAAAAATATTTTATTTTGTGTCTTGTTTTATTTGTTTTAAGGATTACATGAATTATGATATCTCTCTCTTAATTTAGAACATACTTGATATTGTGGAGAAACTTGAATAGAATGTGTTTTATATGTGCTAAGCTATTTTTGATTTCGTATGAGTATGTATTAGTTTGTACATGTACTCATGGGTTAATTAAGAACTGTCATGCATTGCATTTGCATTGTTCATTTAGCATAATGTGTGCTTTTTGTTTTTAGTCATAAATTTTTTTTTAAACCAAAAAGATTTTTGTGTTTTGTATTTCACATCTTGGATTTATAATCAAGGATTGGCCATATTATCTTTACATAACATGTTTATGTACCTTGTTTAGCTTGGACGAGTTTCTTTTATTGCACTTTACTAGTTTGAGCTTTGTAGTGTATGTTGTGTGGGAGATGTTTATAGTTTTTGATCACTTTGTCTTGATCTTGAAGTCACATATCTTTGACTGTCGGACTTGAATCTTTTGAGAAATGCATAAATAACCATCTCACCATTGTTTACTAGCCAATCATGAACACCTTAGTGCATATCGTAAGATTTTGTGCTCGAGAAAGTGTAGCAGATGCACAAAAAGATCATAAGATGCAGCCTCGGTTTAAATGCTAAAATTGGTGTGTACATTATTGGACTAAATGTTAATTCAAACAAATAAAATTGGTGTGTACATTATCCCGGCTATTTTAATAAGTTTCTGATCAAATAAAAATTGGTGTGTACAATATGAGACAAATCAAGAAACTTACATGATTGCAAACTTGTTTTCTAGGAGATGTGAGAGTTATATGATGTAACTCTTTTGGTGATAGTTTCTTTCAAATTCTATGTGATGGATTTTGTAGAAATTGTGATTAATTTCTATTTACATATCACATCATATGTTTTTTAAGCTTTTGCTAGTTGCACACACTACACAAGTTACTCTTTGCTAAACTTGGTACATTATGTTGTGTGTGATCTTGTTGTGACCATCCAAGATTACATGTGTCTGGATTTTGATGCAAAATGTCTTTAATGTTTGAGTTTTGGAGACAAATTGGTTGAAAAACTTGTTTTTGGAAGATCTGGGTTGAATTCAAGTGTTTTTGAAAAACTTTTAATCTCATACTCATACATTTCATTCATGAAATATTGTGCTTTGAGGAGTTTCTGCATTAAATTGCTCTGTTTTTCAAAATTTTGATTTTTCTAGATTTTCGATCGATCGAATCTGTCTCTCAACCGATCGAAATTGTGATAAAAAATTTTGGTTTGAATCTGCCTAACTCGATTGGCATTCGATCGATGCTCGATCGATTGAAACTGAAAAATTTCAGTTTTTAAGTATTTGACCAAATTTTTTTCATGCATCATTTATGTTTAGGATTCACATGCATTGCATTGATTTTTTTTTTTTTTGTGTCCATCTTGCAGTTTTGCAGTCATATCTCTTATTGTTTTCACACATAATATGCATACACTTTGTTAAATTGGGTACTCAACTTGATTTAAAAATTGATTGATTAATTTTTGAGTTATGTACTTTTTAGTATATGCTATTTTTTATTTGTGAACTGCAGAAATTTTTTTTCTTAAGAGATATGATGGATAATCAATGTGCAAATATTTTCTCTACTCATGCAACTGTTTATGGGTCATATCGTGTCAAGTTTGCATTTATTAAAAGAGAGAATATTTTTCTTCATGCGTATCCTCAACTTAGTTTTTAAGTTTGGTGTGTGTGTCTTTCTTTTCCCCACCTCCTAAATTTTTCCCCAAAATTTTTTTTTCCCAAAACTTGTTTTGTTTTTCCTATTTTTATAGGGGGAGAAGCTTGTTTTTTACCCTTTGTTGTTCCTAGGGGGAGTTGTCTCTATTTTCTATAGAGGTGTTTTGTTTTGTGTTCCCTTGATTGTCTATTTTCTCTTTACCTTTGTTACTGTTTGTTTGAGTTATCTTTGTCAATTCGTGACAAAAAGGGGGAGATGTAGATGAAATGTGGAAATATGTCTAGAAAATACAAGAATGTTCTGTTTAGGGGGAGTTAACATTGTTTTTGATGTATCTAACTTAGGGGGAGAGTTAGTTTGCATAATTGTTGATTTACTGTTTTTGTTTTTCTGTCACACATGCGGTTATGCATTTTGTTTAGTGTTTCAGGAAATATACAGGTTGATTCAATTGAGCTGCTGTCTACACTTTCAACTAATAGATAGTAGTTAGGATTGAATTTGTTTTTATGAGCATTTTTATGTAAATGGTTTTTCTTTGTAAACTTTGAGCTTTTAGTTGTATTTTGTCACGGATTGCCAAAAGGGGAGTTTGTTAGGTTCTAAACACTTAGGATTTTATGTATTTAGAACTCTAATATGTATTGTTGGCAAACCATGATCAAAACAAGATGTCCATGATCAAAACAAGATTTTTAGTCGTGTTTAGTCTTGCTCAAAGTTGATTCTTTTACATAAAGTTGGAATGAAGTTGATGTAGGATTGATAATGCATTTCGGCCCGGTTCAATTGATTGAAGCTTAGGCTTGATCAATAGAAAATCGGGTCAAATGCGTTTTCTGCAGAATTCCAACTTAGCCTTAGTCTGTTTTCAAACGTTTAGGGTTTTGTAATTTGCCCTAGGTATATAAGGCAAACCCTAGCCACGTTTTAGTGTTGCTCATATTGCTGTTTGTGTAAATCTCTTGTGAGATCTTGAGGAGCTTTCCTTTACACAAGCTTAGGATTATCAAGAAGGAGATTCGTTCAAGAACTTGATGATCATTCAGTTGCTGCCATAAGAACTTAAAGAAACACAAGTGGGTGTTCTTGTAATTGCTGGAGAATCCAAGAAAGGAGTCTGTGGTTTCGGAACTTGCATGTGGTCGTGTCAGTAAGTTTCTTCTGGTGGGTAGCAAAAGGATGCTAGCGGTCTAAGTCCTATTGAACAACTTCGATTCTTTCATAGTGGATTTAGGTTTACCTTGAGGATAACTATGTTAAATCCTCTCCAGGTTTTTACTGGTTTGGTTTCCTAAGTGATCATATCATTGTATTATTTATCTTTTCGTTGCTTTGCATGATATGATTGTTTGATTGTGATAACCTAAATTTGGAATTTGGACTAAGTAATCACTTGGCTAATTAACTAGGTTAATTTTGTTGTGTTTTTAAGGGGTCTAAAAACTATCAAGCCGTAAAGCTCAAGCCTGATTGGTCTAGAGGCTATTATCGACTTCGTGCGGCTCACCTCGACTTGGGCCAGATCGATGAAGTCGTAACTGCTTATAAGAAAGGATTTGAGTTTAATCCCTACGATGAGGGGCTCAAAGCTGGGTTAGTGAATTGTGAGAGAAGTTTTGATAAGAAAAAGAAATATGATTCAAATGATGGGTACAAGTGGCGTAAATATGGGCAGAAGCTTGTTAAGGGCCGTAACTATCTACAAAGCTACTACAAATGTACATATCCGAATTGTCCTGTCAGAAAAAAGGTTGAGGGTTCTCCTGCAAGACACATAACTGAAATTGTCTACCCAGGCACTCATAATCATCCAAAACCTCAACAACAACTCGCTATTAGAGCAACCACATCAGTGGTTGCAAAAGTTTGCAAAATTCAAAAAGTGTTAAAATTTGCACAATTTTCCTCCAAAACTGCCCACATCACTGGGTGTAAAAATATGTATATTTACACCCTTGCTACAGTAATCATGCAAATATGCATGGTTACTGTAGCTGTGCATAATAATAATTTATTGTTTTTTTCTCTCTCATCGTTCAGTTCCTCTCTTTCCCAACAGAGACAGCAAAGAAGAAGAAGACAAACCTCCAACCATCATCAACTTAACACCACCCAACAATCAAGCCAAACAAAAATCATCCCAAACCCAAACCAAAATCAAGCCAAACAAAACTCAACACAAACCCACATGATCTGCCGTACAAACCCACACCGACTCTCCCTTGCTACCATTGGCTGATCTCCCTTACTGCCGCCCTCGGTTTCCCTTGCTACCACCGCCAAATCCTCTACCGTGTGTGAGTGTTGGTTTGAGATCGATGCCGTGCTTGGATTGGAGTTCAAATGGAATAGATCAGCGCCGTGTTTGGATCGGAATTTCAAAGAGGAGTTTGGAATAGAGAGGAGTTTCAGAGAGGAGTGAGTTTGTTGGAATAGAGAGGAGTTTTAGAGAGGAGTCTGGAATAAAGAGTCTTGTGAATGGAGAGAAAGAGTTTGAGATAAAATAATAATAAAAAGTGAGAAAAATGATTATTTAAATAAAATAGAGGGTAGAATGGATAAATTGATGTGAGTGTTTTGTAAAAATAGATGTGTAAAATAGAAAAATAAAGCTTTTAGTGTAAAATAGAAGGAAAGTTTTACACTAATTGATACAGTTGCTCTTAAGCCTGCAAAAGAAAGTAGTAGTGACAGTGAGGATCCAGGATCACCATGCGTCGTTGAGTTAACTGGACCAGGTGACAGTGAGAATGAAGATAGGGTTGGTGATGAGCCAAATCTAAAGAAAAGGCATGTTCCCAACCTGTACATATTCATCTTTTTATTTAGGAAAAAATGTAAAACTAATCTTCTAACTTTCACATTTTTTCATTCCAGTCCTCTAACTTTCAGTTTTGTCAATTCAGTCCTCTAACTTTCAATTTTTGTCAATGCATGGGTCCGTTACAACTCAGTTAGTGGCTACCGTTAGAACTCTTGAAACGATGCCATTTTGCATTTTTTTTTTTTAAATTCAGAATTAAAAGAAAATAAGAAAAAAAAAAAAAAACATTAAGGGGAATGACTCGTCGTTCCCCTTCCCCTAAATCAAAACAAAATAAAGAAGAACACCCAAATCCCTAACCGTGTAACTTTGGGGATAATGGGTCAGTTTCAGAGAGAGACTGAATTGAGGACTGAAATCACCAGCTGCTCTCCTCGTCGTCCCTTGTTATACCTCACTGCTCTGCTCGTTGTGTAAACCACCATCACCCTCGTTGTTCTGCTTTGACTGAGTTGAGGAGTGAGAGAGAGAGAGAGAGACCGAGTAGGAAACTGAGTCTGTTTGATTTGGTTTGACTGTTCGAGACTAATTTGCAGAGATATTATGAATCGGTTTGACTGAATCGGTGATTGAGTTTTGATGAAGATTGATTTGCAGAGATTAAGACTAAGATATCGAGACCGAGAATCCCTATATTGACTGAATCGGTGATGGAGTTCTGAATTGGATTTGGGTGTTCTTCTTTGTTTTGTTTTGATTCAGGGGAAGGGGAACAACAACAACGTCGTTTCAGGAGTTCTAACAGCAGCTACTAATTGAGTTATAACGGAGCCCTGCATTGACAAAAATTAAAAGTTAGAGGACTGAATTGACAAAACTGAAAGTTAGAGGACTGAAATGAAAAAAAGATGAAAGTTAGAGGGTTAGTTTTGCATTTTTGCCTTTTCTTTAATTATGGATTTTTTTTTCCTTCTTTAGTGAAAACTAAAAACATCAAGCTTACAGCAAAGAAACCAATAAAAAGACGATAATGCACCTTATAAAAGTAAATTGTCTTCCAAAGTTCAAATTGTTTTTTTTTTTTTTAATCTTCTAATGTTACTAGTTGAAATGGGACCAAATTATTTAAGGATGGCCTCAAGTCATGGGTCCCTCTCAATCAATAAAAGAATTTTTTTTTGTTAGGAGCAGTAATTAAATTTCCAGAATGGGGATATTCGAAGATCATTAGCATTTAAGGCCTAAATAATGACCATTTCTGCCAAGTAATAACTTAGCAGAATGTTCCATGGTTGACCATGACATTTTTTACACATGTAAAATTCTTTTCAAATCGGGTTATATTAAGAAATAAATAAAAATTAAGGATTCATTAAATTTATTTATTTTTTATTTTTTGAAAAATGAGTCATTATTTGGAATTATTAGTGATATTTATAAACTTTAATAACCTTACTAGCCTCTGAGCACGCGCTCACGAGCGTGCTCAGAAGCTTTTCTATTTTTTGGGTAAAGATTAATAATTTATATTTATTATAATTTAGATTTTCTACTTTTTCCAATCACCAAAAAAAAAAAAAAAAAAAACCTAAGGTTGTGATGAAGAAATTATTTCCCCCATAAATGCATAAATCAATACTACCAAGAATTTTGGAAGATACCTGTTTGCTCAACAAATGGTTTGAGTCTTGATTGCATTTGCCAATCTCAATTCCAGACCCCGTAAAATGGGTCCCTAACATCAAATCCATTGAAGTCATCAATTAGTTGCTAAAGTTTGGCTTAATTTTAAAAAATAACCATTGAAAAGAACAAATTGAACAAATTGTCAAAAAAAATTTAAAAGAAAAAGAAAAAGAAACATGAGATTGATGAGAATGAAACTTGGCCTTCACAAATATAAGATAAATATAAAACTGACTAACAAACGTGGAGGTTAATGATAATAAAGAGATTGTGAGTGAGAAATTGAGAAAAATAAAAGCGTAAGAAATTACATAGTAGTAACTGCTTTTTAGTGGGGATGTTGGGATGATAAGGATGGATAGAAGTTATAGTACTGGTTTTATAGTAGGAGTTTTTTTTTTTTTTTTTTTTTTTTTTTTTTTTTTTTAATTTTGAAAAAAAAAGGGGACAGAAGAAACAAATACATTGTGATGAAGTAAAAAAAAAAATGAATACGTGGGGTGAGTTTTGTAGATTGGAGGAGTTTTAAAACTAACAAAAGAGTGATCATATTTTGTAGGGAGTTAGTGAGTAGAAGTAGAAATTTAAATCAACTTAAAAGTAGGAGTTTATTACAAGTAGGAAGACATTTCAACGTAAAAGTAGAAATTTATTATTTTTGTCAATTTACTTTTTTAACCCCATTTTAAGTTTTAGGTAGGTGTACTTTTGACAGTAAAAAAAAGTGATAACTAACTTCTTCTTTTTTTTGCCAATTTACTATTTTAACCTTATTTTTAAGTTATTGATTAATTAATTTAAGGTTATTTTTTACCCAAAAAAAAGCAATAATTAACAAAAAGAGAATAGGGAACGATGTCATCTAGCAAAATGAAAAGACCGCCCGGAACGAATGGCGAGAACAGAGAGATAAGCCAAAAAGGCAGAACATGTGGTCTAATCGCATCGACGAATTCAATTCAGAACAGAAACCTTAGAAGAACACGGGAAAAAGAACAATGAAATGAATAATATATTAATAATAATATAAAAATATAAATAAAAATAAACGAAACGAAACGTACCTACCTACCTACCACACAAACACAAAGAGAGCGTTTAGATTGTACTGAAAGAGGCTGAAAGTGGGTCTGTGTTTTCAGCATTTTTTTTTAGGGTAAATTCCAGAAACCTCCCCTGAGGTTTGAGGAAATACCAAACACGTCCAACAGTTGTTGAAAATGACCAATTTGCTCCTAAAATGCAAATGGCGTGTGACGCCGTTTGAGCACCGTATATCAAACTATATTATGTAATTTCTTTCTTCTTCCCGAATCACACAGAAAATCTCTCTCCTTCACGCCCAGAAAATCTCTCTCTTTTTCTTCACGTCAAAAAATATCTCTCTCAAGCTCAAGTCTGAAATTTCAGACTCGGGGCCAACAACTCCTCCACCGGAATGGTTTCAAAGCCGGTTTAACCACAAATCTCAAGCTATACTCCGCCGTTAAAAGCTTTGTGGTTGGGTTGCGAATCACGATGAATTGTAGATGGCGATTGCTAGGTCACGATGAGTGGAGACGGCGGTTGCAAGGTCAGTTCGGTGAGCTGCCGTTGTGGGTATGGGTATTTTTTTTTTAATTTTTTGATTTGGGTTTTGTTTGGGTCTGAGGTGTGATGTTTGATAGTTGGAACGGTTTGGGTTCGAGGAAGATGTGTGGGTAGTGATGGGTGGTGCCGTGGTGGACAGGGGTTGCTGGGTCACACGATGCTCGACGGTGGGTCTTTTTTTTCTTTTTCTTTTTATTATAAATAATTTGGGTTTTGTTTGGGTTTGAGGTGTGAATAATGTGATGTTTGATGGTGGGAGTGGTTTGGGTTTGAAATCGATGGGTGGGTAGTGATGGGTGGTGCCATGGTGGTTGGCGGTTGCTTGGTCACACGATGCTCACCAATGGGTCTGGGTTTTGTTTTGAATTTTTTTTTTTTTTTTTTTGATCTGGTTGAGCTGATCTATATTTGATTGCCTTGTGTGATATTGGATCTAATTGGGTTGATCTTGGTTTGATGGAGGGAGGATTTTTGTTTTTGGAATGTAATGTAAATTTTTATTTTTCCAAATGAGAATGCATGGTTTTGATTTGAAAAATGGGTACTAGCTGAGTGATTTTTTTTTTTCTGTAATCTTTCTCAAAATACATGTGGTTTGAGCTTTCAGAGAGAAGCGTTTATGTTATGGCGTGAAGAAGAAAGTGAACAGAGACCATGGAAAAAAATCGTTTGGAGAGAGTAACGGCAATACACGTCGTCTACTTTTTAGGAGTAAATTGGTCATTTTCAACAACTGTTGGATGTGTTTGGTATTTCCTCAAACCTCAGGGGAGGTTTCTGGAATTTACCCTTTTTTTTACTGTATAAGGGGACAAAAATTACTGTTTATATACCGTTTATAATATTGTTTACGTATTAAAAAATATTAAAAATAAGTTTCACGGTACTATTAACAAATTTAAAAATTATTTTACTTTTCAGTTTTCAATTCCAGTAATAATAAGGGTTTGTTTAGATAGAACTTATTTTGCTGAAATTTAAAATTGAAAACTGAAAATACTGTAGTACAATAATTTTTAAATATGTGAATAGTACCGTGAGACCTATTTTTAATAAAAAATTGATAAAAAATAAAATTTGTGGGTCTATAAACAGTACAGAGATGTACTGTTCACATAAGACCGGTCAAAAGTTGCGTAGCCGCTTGTGCGAAAAACGCGTGAAAAAAAAAAAAAGAAAAAAAGAAAAGAAAGTGAAAACGCAGAAAAAAACGCAAAGCAGCAAAAACACGCTATCCAAACATTACCTAAATTTAATCCAAACGGACCGAAGAAAAAAAATAACCTCACTCCTCGAAGAAAAAAAAACGGAGGGTGCTGATAAACCTCATTCTCTCATCTCAGTCGTCTCCTCTCTCCTCTCTTCTCCAGCGTCCGATCCTCCATTTCTTCCGACTCCATCCAAAGCCTCTCCCTCTCTCGCGCCCATTTTTCTTTAACAAGGTAAACAATTCCAACTCACTCTCTCTCTCTCTCACTCACTCACTCACTCACTCACTCACTCACACAAACCAAACCACCACGAGTCCCTTTCTCTCTCTCTGACATTTTTGTTTGACGATGTCGTTTTGTGATGGACTAGTGCTTCTTCTTCTAGGGTTGCGATGGCGGAAGTTCCGACGAGTCCGAACGGAGGCAGCTACGACGAGAGCGGCGATCAGAGCCCGCGCTCCAACGTTCGCGAGCAGGACCGGTTTCTTCCGATCGCGAACATTAGCTGGATCATGAAGAAGGCTCTCCCCGCCAATGGAAAGATCGCCAAGGACGCCAAGGAAGCCGTCCAAGAATGCGTCTCTGAGTTCATCAGCTTCATCACCGGCGAGTAATCACATCGATCATAACTTTTTTTTTTTTTTTTTCTTTTCAATCTCTTGAGGTTTAGTTTGATTAATTGGAGGTTGAATAATGTGTAGGGCTAGCGATAAGTGCCAGAGAGAGAAGAGGAAGACTATTAATGGAGATGATTTGCTTTGGGCTATGGCTACTCTAGGGTTTGAAGATTACATCGGTCCACTCAAGATTTACCTCGCCAGATATAGAGAGGTCAAATTTCGTTGAAAATTTGGGCTTTTTAACAATGAAAATGAATTTATTGTCCTTAATTACCTTTTTAATCTTTTCTGATAATGAGTTTTTGTTGTGTAAGTTTTGACTGACCGAGTGTTCTTTGCTTCCTTGTTATCTGGTTTTTTCTTGGTGCTGATGTAGATGGAGGTATGTTAAATTTATCTTTTTCTTTCTTGATTTTTGATTTTTTAATCTTTATTGATGTGACTGGTTGTTAGAATTTCCCATTTTTTGATGTGTTTGGGTTTATTGTTTTCGTTGTTATAAGAGTGTTTGGATTTTGAATATTGGGGTTTTGCAAATTATGGGATTTGATAGGGTGACACCAAGGGATCAGCAAAGGGTGGAGAATCATCTGCTAAGAAAGATGTTCAGCCAAGCCCAAATGCTCAGGTGATGATTTGTGACTTTGTATGTGCTTAATTTTTATGTGTGAACTTTTCTTAGCATCTTATGGTGGCTATCTTTGGTGATGGTGCAGATTGCTCATCAAGGTTCTTTCTCACAAGGTGTTAATTACGCAACTTCTCAAGTAATCTCTCTCTCTCTCTCTCTCTCATTACATACGATATAAGCACACGTCATTGATACTAAACTAAATACTTCCGGTGGATCATTTTCATAATTAATTAGTATGATGGGGGTGTAGGGTAAGGTCCTGTGAATGGAACTTACCAATATTAAAAAAAAAAAAAAAAAATTCTAAGAACAGTGCAGGACTTATAAAAATGGAATACTAGCATTGCTCGTTGTTGTTAGAATTGTGTGGTTAGTTGATTAAACTCACCATTTCCTAATAGCTTAAGTTTTTGGGATAATCAGTAATTTAACATGGTATTAGAGTAGGAGATCTTGAGTTCGATCCCTGTGTTCACTCTACCTCCCATTTAAAATGTTAAAAATCTCACGTGTTGGGCCTCACTTGTTAAAAAGGAGTTTGAGCCTACACATGAGAGGGAGTGTTAGAATTATGGTTAAGCGACACATGTTGTAATGATGAAAAGACAGCAGACGAAAGAAGTAAAAATATAAATAAAAATATTATCTTTGTAATATTTTTTAAACAAATTTTAAGTGTCAAATTATTATTAGATAAAAAGTAATATTAATAATAGGGTTGGATTAGAACGAGTAATCTTACTTTATAGAATTTAATATGAAAATATCCATAATATTACTGGATAACCCTTATCACCATATAATTTCTACATGAAAAGCATACTTATGATAGACGTGATTAAATCATTGGTGCTATAAAATTTTAGCTATATGGAGGGAGGACCCATTGATTTTGGCTGACTATTATTTAATAGACTCAGAAAGTACATTTGACTTACAAAGCACTATTACTAGTAATTAGTATTTTTGTTTTTTTTAAGTAAAGTGGTTAAGGGTCTATCAACTTGTTGTGGACATGAGATGTATATTATCAAACCAAAAGGGTCTTGCACTGTTTTACTTCCATATAGAGACCAGAGAAAGAAAGACAGAGAGAGAGTTTACCCAAAAAGAAACACTGAAAAAGGGTTTAAGAGAGAGAGAGAGAGAGAGAGGTGTATTATAATAATAATACCCATCCATCAATCAAAATAATTTAAAAAAGCTGTTCTGTTGGGAAGAAAAAAGCTAAAGACAAAATATACAGTAGAGAGAACAATTCAACAGAGAAGAGAGAGAGAGAGAGAGAGAGAGAGAGAGAGAGAGAGAGAGAGGGAGGGAGTCTTTCACTAAAATACTAAAAAGATTTCTGTTTTGTTGGGTTGAATCGCTTCACTCTGTTCTGGCCATCACCATCATTGTCCACTTTGTACAGCCTTTACTTAATCCTCCACATTCTCTCTCTCTCTCTCTCAAAGTCTCTTGCTTATGTATTTTGTGAACTGGGTTTGGTGAAAAGGACTTGGAAAACCGAGTCTCAACATTCAAAATTGAAACTTTGTTATGTGATCTCTGTTTTGGGTGCTCTGTTTCTCATCTGGGTCTTTTCGTAGAGTTGTTGGTTCACAATGACTGTGGAGGACCAAAGGGGTGGCGTGGTGAGTAAAGATGTGAGTCATTATGACAAGTTTCAAGTGGGTATGCGTGTTTTGGCTGTGGATGATGACCCTATTTGCCTCAAATTGTTGGAGACTTTGCTTCGAAAATGCCAATATCAGGGTCTGTTTCCATCCTCTTTTAATTGTTTTCAATTTTTATGAAGTTGGGTTTGAATTTTTATTTTTTTGCAACATGTGGGTCTTGCTGGAGTCGTTTGCTGTTTTCGAAATTTTGCAAAACTTGTGTGTTTGTTTCCTTTTTTTTTTAAGGGGAAACTGAATGTAATTATGTTGACCAGTATTCTATATAGGTGCTGTGTGTATCAATTTTTAAGTAGTTTTGTTAATCTGCTGCTATGTTACAATCCATTTTTGCATTATGAGGAGGAATATTTAAGAGATTATGTTTAATGGGATTGTTGTAGAACCTAAAAAAAAGTGTAGATCCCATATTGCTTTTAACCCTTTGGACCTACTATTATGTGAGAGGAGGAAGTATTGCTCCAAAGTATTGAATATTTACTCGATTTTAATTCCCTATTTGAAGTTTGAGTATTTAAATATAATTCTGGTTTCTCTTTGTTTTGATTGGGCGGTTATTTACTGTTATATAATACTGTTCCTGTTATGCAGATTATGTTTTTTGCTTGTAGGATGCATATCAATGTGTCTTGTTCGATTATAGAATCTGGGTTTCACCTTTTTTTTTGGTGCTTTCTTTTATATCTGATATCTTGTTTTTTGCAGTTACAACGGCCAATCAAGCGGTCATAGCACTGGAAATGTTGAGGGAGAATATAGACAAGTTTGACCTGGTTATCAGTGATGTGAATATGCCAGACATGGATGGTTTCAAGCTCCTTGAGCTAGTGGGCCTTGAAATGGACCTTCCTGTCATCTGTAAGCATCATCTTCTTATTTGTTCTTTGAGATATAACTCTAGAGTAAATTGGTTTTGTGTCCCCAAAAACGTGTGTTGAATTTTGTAATAGATGTAAGGTCAAAGGCTTCTAGTTGAAGTGGAAGGTTTTTTCTTGTGACCTGGTTATCATTTAGTACTCAGTGTGAGAAATAGATACTTGTTGTTTCAGAATTTTGGTTAATTGGCTTAATTTTGCCTTTCCATGTGGTTCCAGTGTTGTCAGCTCATAGTGATACCAAGCTTGTGATGAAGGCACTTATTCATGGTGCTGTTGACTATTTGTTGAAACCTGTTCGGATTGAAGAGCTCAAAAACATATGGCAACATGTAATCCGGAGAAAAAAAATCGACCCCAAGGACCAAAACAAGTCACCCAATGAAGACAAGGCTCGTCAGGGTAACAGCGAGAGTGAACAAGGGGCCTCATCATTGGGTAATGAAGAAGAAGGTGATGAAAATGGAAATGACAGTGAAGACCCATCGTGCCAGAAGAAGCCACGGGTAGTTTGGTCTGTAGATCTGCACAGAAAGTTTGTGGCAGCTGTAAATCAATTGGGACTTGAAAGTGAGTCTCTGCTACAAGAAAGTAATAATTTAAATTTCCCGACTAAAGAATCATGCCTGATGTCTTTTAATTCTAATGCAGAGGCTGTTCCTAAGAAAATTCTTGGCCTGATGGATGTTGAAGGACTTACAAGGGAAAACGTGGCAAGCCATCTGCAGGCACAGATCTTTCTCTTTTCTTCCTCATGTTTAAGAACAAATCTAATATCATTATGCCTTTTCATTGAGAAATTCTTGACTTAGAAAGCTTTTTGACCTTAGGAGCAACATTGGATTTTGGTTAGATAAATTAGTATTGTGTTTAACTTGAAGGCTGTTACTATTGTCAAAGATTTGACCATTTGGAAACCTTTCAAAAATGAATCTGAAATAGGAACACGTTTCCTGTTAAGCTATACTGATTCTTATTCAAATTATTTGTAATATTTTCAATAAGCAGCTGTTTGGGACCCCTAAACCCTGCTATGATAAAATAAAACCCTCCTTTTGTAACTGAAGAGTCAGAGTCAGTTTAGATTTTTTTGCGTGGTACAAAACATGGGTGGATTAGGAGAATTATGTTGTTTGAGTTTATAACTGAGGGAGTTCCTTACTTTATCAAAGATAAGAGTGATTAATTTCGTATCAGCTGTAGTCTGTGCAATTTGGGAGTTTAGTAATTGATTGGCTGTCCCAAATAGCTGGGGAGGTGCTCAGCTTACATGAAAAAATTGGTTTACATATACCCTAATGGAAACAAATCACTTTATTTTGGACATCTAAGAAAATATGATTTACATTGCAGTCTTATCTTTTAATCTTACTCTCTTATCTGATGTTGCAGAAATATATGCTCTACCTGAAAAGAATCAGTAGTGTGGCAACTCAGCAAGCTAATATGGTTGCTGCATTGAGGGGTAAAGATTCTTCTTACTTTAAACTTTTATTCGAAGATTGGAAATTAAAGACATATAAAAAAATGTCTTCAGTTGGGCGAACCATGTTAAATATTGTTGTCTTGTGTGAATATTTTTATTTCTTGATCATGTGAACGCACTTTGCCCAAATTCCAATAGTTTGTATGCTGTATAATTGGTTTATCCCCATTTTCTTGATGATATTATTGTAATAAGTTAAGATTAAATTCTCATTTCGTAGGCTTGTCTTTCCTGCTCTATGGTGATTACATAGTCAGTGATGACCTATGAGCCATACTTCTCAAAAGCTATCATTTAATTAAAAGAACTAAAGTGTGTTTCCTTGGGCGCTAACAATGTGATCTTCGCATGTTTTCCAAAGCTAGTTTAGTCTTATCTTCCTTCAAAGACATGTTGTTGTGGCCTGAAATGTGGCACAAGCTCACTGCGAATCCAACCACCCAGGCCTACCTTCAAAATAACAATTTTGTGAGGATGATGCATGAGCTCCATAATAACTATCTTAAGGACAAGAGGGTTATACAAGCCAGGCTGTAAACGAGTCGAGCTTTGTTGAGTAGCGAATGTTCAAGCTTGGCTCGACAAAAAAAGTAGAATGTTCAAGCTTGAGCTTGTTATAAAGTATAAAAGCTTGAGCTTGGCTTAGCTTGGCTTGATTCATTGGTTAAGCCAAGCTCAAGCTCAATATCAAGCCCAAGCTCAAACTTAATATCATGTTTTTGAGCTTGAGATCCAACACAAGTATATTATCAAGCTTATATCAAATTTATTATCTAGCCTATTTAGTTTGGATGAATGGTCTTAACTTATAATTAATTAAAGTCTTAGAAGGATATGAGTTTACTTGTTAAGTTCATATCAATTTTATTACCAAACTCATAAATAAGCCTAGGCTCAACTTTTTTTGTTACTTTTATATCGAGCCTTGGTGTTCACAAGTTTGTTCATGAACAATATTTTTTACTTGGGCTCAACTTGTTTATTAAACAAGCCTAAAACCAAAGCTTAAGCTTGGCTTGTTAATAAACAAACAAATAAACATGAACGAGCTTTTTATCGAGCCAAACCCGAGCTGTTTATGAACGGCTTGGTTCATTTACAGCCCCAGTAACAAGCACTTGGGGTTTTGTTGAACATCAACATCTGGAAACCTACTTCTGTGGATGCAGAGTTTCCTCAGTCTTCGTCTTTGCTGTCGCTGCAGCCAGAGAGGAAGAAAAGTGCTGAGACTGAGCTGGCAAAGGAACTGGATCTGATGGAGTTGACAGCAGATGAGGGGATGGATAGGGAGTCGCAGGCATGTAAGGAACAGGAAATGGGCAATGCAGCATATACTAAGAATGATTTCGATACTGCAATTGCGCATTATACTAAGGTGATGGTGTTGGATGATGGGAACATTTCGTGTCTCATGAATCGGGCTGTTGCTTATCTGGCAATAGGACAGGTATGACAAATCTGGTTACAAAATTTTCTTGGCCAGACTGGTTTACTTTTGATTTTGATTGTAATATATATATATATATATATATTTTTTTTTTTTGGTTACAATTGAGTTTATATGCTCATTGGTATTATTTTACATGTAATTTTGTTTGCTTTTGGTTACAATTTAGTTATGTTGTTGTACTTGACTGGGTTGATGAATGTCTCAATGATGTGTGTGTGTGTGTGTGTGTGTAATTTGAACTCTGTTGCTCCTTCCTTAGTGTCAAAAAGGCTCAAAAATAAAGATTGGTGGAGTTATTTAGGTTTGATTACTTAGACAAGATGGGTTTGATGTGGAATAGCAATAATAGGGAGGTCTAATTTGTTGTTAATTTTTTGCCTTTTGTTGACAATGTTTTTCTTGATATGCCAAATTTGAAACCTTTATGTTGATGACTTGTGTGGCAGCTTAGTGGATTGGTCCACCATGGTTGCTCTCTCTTAGATTAGGGTAAAACTTATTACACACAAAGTGTTTAATAATACTAAAATCATGTGTTTATATCATGTTTTCAATTTCGAAATTGAGTTAGACTCACTATTTAACTGTTATTGCACACGTGGATACACACTGCCCCTTAGATTATGTTGTCTGAACTTGAGAGTTGGGTATGTATGCTTTGTGTTTAGAAGTTATAAAGTTCTCTCAATTTGGGCAGCTGTTACCAAGACTGGAAAGTGGAAAAGGTTAGAATTTTGCAATATGTGACTCCTAACATATTGGTTCTATAGTTTGATGAGTTGGAGTTCATATGGATGTGGACCTTGGGGCTTATTATATGATTTCCATTAAGGCTCTGTCAATTATTTCTTTATCACAATGTCATTGGATTTTGATTCATCAATTCATTGAAATTCTATTTGATACACCTCAGCTAGGTCCAACTTGCTGAGTTACCTAAATCGTATCATCTTGGCTTTTTCATATGCTACTTCAGCTTGATACAGCTCAGCTAGGTCCAACTTGCTGAGTTACCTAAATCGTATCATCTTGGCCTTTTCATATGCTACTTCAGTTAATGCTGAGTCTGGTATTAAGATTTTTTTTAGAAGTTGCTGTTTCAGTTTTAAAGTTTTACCTATTTGGCAACTTCCAATTTTTTTGGACTAGGTTCTTCTAGAAGCCCATGATTCTTTATTTATTTATTTATTTTTACATCTTGAGTCCTTCAATTTGGTTTTGAAGTTCTTAATTACCTTTCATTATAATTAGGAGTACTAGTCTTTTAAGGAAAAAGTTAGGGAAAATTACACTTTATCACCTTAAACTATAAACTATAGCTCATATTACATTTTGCATTCTAAACTTTTCAAATGCATGTTTTATAGCCTAAACTATGACCCTTATAACACTTTGCACCCCGACGTCAAATTTGTTGTTAACTTGGATGGAAATCCAAAGTTTAGGGTGCAAAATGTATTCAAGAGTATAGTTTAGGGTGATAAAGTGTAATTTCTCATTTGTTTTTAAGGAATTGAGAAGATGTGCAATTGGATTTTTTCACGTGATGTCATATTTTTCCATCCAGGTTAACGGCAAACTTAATGTCAGGGTGCAAAGTATCACAATGGTCATAGTTTAGGATACAAATGTGCATTCAAAAAGTTTGGAGTGCAAAGTGTAATCTGAAGTATAGTATAGGATGTTAAAGGATAGTTTTCCCAAAATGTAATATAGGAGTTCTAGTCTTTCTAGCAGTATTGGCAATGGCCTATAAAAGAATATTTATATATTCAATAAATAAAAAATAGTGAGATTGATTTTAATAAAATTCTAGCAGCATTTTTCTCTTTCCGATCTTATTGATCGTTGTAATCTAGGTTCTTGATTTGTGCCACTATAGTACACTTCCAGTGTACTAGGGTTTAACAATCCATTATAAGCAAACTATTGTACTCCTTTCGAAGATAGTTGATATTTTGATAAATGAAAAATATGGTCTTTTGGTTTAGTGTTGACTTCAGCTCCACCCTAGTTGTTAACTTCTAGTGGTTTTCTCCCTTTATTTTCCAGTCTTTCAATTTTACTTAAATTTTTTTTTTTTTTTTTTTGGGTATTCCTGCGTCATAAAGCACTTATTGGATATTTGAAACTATGTTATGTTATGTTTGATGTGGTACTGTGGAAGGAGAGAAATAGTCGTATTTTTGACAATATAGAATGATCAATGGCTCAGTTACAAACATTGGTCTGTAATCTGTTTGATTGGGCTCATGCGTGGGCTCTTACTTGGTAGAATTTCCTTATTAGATTTCATAAATTCACTTCACTCTTGCGTACGATTCTTTTGTAGTTCTTTTAGATTACGTTGTGCTCATCATTGTGAACATGAAGTAACCTCTTAAATAAAATATCATTACTTATCAAAAAAGAAACCCTTCATGATCACAAAGAACCCTAATTTAGTGTTAAACTCCTAAAGATCCTACATAAAAATTGGTATATTAGCCCATTCAAGCTTTTGTCCTGCATCATTACTTACTGTATTCAATTGTCTGATATTTGCATTTATATATTTTTTCAACTACACTCTGATCCAAGTTCTTATATTATTGTTTTTTCAGTATGATGAATGTATTAAAGATTGTGACGAGGTTGTTGAAAGGGGAAGACAACTTAAATCAGACTCTAAGATGATTGCAATAACTTTGAGTAGGAAAGGAACTGCCTTGGTGAAAATGGCAAAACACTCAAAGCACTATGAACCTGCTATTGAGACCTTCCAAAAAGCTCTCTCAGAGCATTGCATTCCTGGAACATTGAAGAAACTAAATGATGCTGAACAAGCAAAGAGGGAACTAGAGCAGCAAGAATATTTTGATACAAAATTAGCTGATGAGGAACACGAGAAAGGTATTCCCTTCTGGAACACCTAACCCATTGTTCTATTTGTCTTATAGATGATGTTGCGGTTTGTTCCTCTTGATACGGATTTCATTCCTACAAGTTGGTTCTTCCAATATATGTTCTGTCTTATTCTTAAATCATTTTCAGTTTTTTGTGAGATCCACCATAAAAAAACTGGTTTGGTTGTGTTTTTGTACTCAATATTCATTTTTAGTTAAAAAAAAAAAAGTGGATTTGAATACAGAAAATGAATACAACTTTTAGCCATTTTCATTTTCAATGAAAATGAATACAGTGGCATTCTTGTAAAAACTCAAAGTTGGTGGGGCCCAAATATTTAATAAAGACTTCATATCTCTCTCTCTCACACTTCATCTTCTTCTCTCCCTCACAAGTCACAGAACCAACTTTTCTCTCTTTCCTCTACACCGATTCTCTCCCTCTATCCTCTGACGAGTTCTTCGTCGACGATTGACGCAAGACGACGCCGTTTTGATGTAAGATTGTTCTATTTCTCTCCTCAACAAGATCAATTTTTTTCTCTCTCTCTTGGTTGATTTGGGTCATGGATTTGGGGTTGGTGGTGGTGAAAACGGTTTGTGGATGTGGCTCTAGGTGATGGATTTGGATGGTAGTGTGGGTTTTGAACCCATTTGCATGTGGGTATTTGTGTGACTATGGGGATGGTGAATTTGTGGTTGATGTTGATGGTGGTGAAGATAGATTGTAGGCCTGGATTTGGGTTGTAGGTGGTGGTGAATACGGGCAGTAGGTGCGGCTGTGGGTTGGGATTTCTGTGACTGTGTTGGTGGTGAATTTGGGGTAGGTGGTGGATTTGGGTTGTAGGTGGTGGTGAATATAAGTAGTGGGTATGGCTGTGGGTGGTGGATATGGGTTTGGTGGTGATGGTGGTTTTACCGTTGGTGAGAGAGAGATATGAAGTGTGGTGTGGGTTTGACAGCACCTGTTTTTTTAATTGAAAGATAGAAGGGGAAAAAGAAATCAAATACTAGACTAGGAAATTGGTGGCAAACAGAAAATAAGGTGAGAATAGAAAATGAATACAGGATTTGAGAAATAGAAAATGAGTTCAGAAAATGAAAAGAGAATATGAATACACACCCCAATAATAACCAAACAGGCCCTAAGCTCCTCCAGCAAAAAACTACAACCTTATCTTGACTTACAAAAAGCATCATATCAAGCTTTACCGCTTCATGCAACATGGAGGGTTGATCAGTAGCAAATGCATCAAATAAAACCCAAATAGAAACTGTTTTTACCCTAAAAAACTCATACTTAGACCTTTAAAACCACACGACTTTTACTTTCAACTGGACTTCACATGTGGACCCAATTAAATAATTCTTGAATAGGCGAATTTGCAAAGTAATTGCAAATTAATCCTCCATGGCTGCATCAGATGGGCTGAAAACAATCAATATAGGGATACTTGGTGAACTTCACATTTACTTTTTTCAATATAAATCTTTGTGAAATATTTATTTTATATTTTTTATACTTATTTTGGAATCTATGAAAGATATGGATTTGATTGGCCTACTTGAAATCTTTTTGCAGCAAGAAGTGAAGGACAAACAAAGTTAGATCCTCAAGGAGTGTGGCTTGATGATAGAGCAGTTGAGATGAATCAGATGACATCTAATTCAAGTGTAGAAATGAAATTTGAAATTAAAGAAATTGGGTATGAAGCTTCACAAAAGCAGCCAGAGTTTATACAAGATGAGGAAATGGAACAAGCAATAAGTACTCTGAAACCTCTTGAAGTGGTGTTTGATGTTGATGCACTTAAGATGCCTAAATCTAGCGGGCAGATGGAATTTCAGATCAAAGACAATGAGATGGAACCTGAAACAGATCGACCAGAAGAATCTCGACAATTTCTCATGAAGGGCGGTTTAGGATTAACTGAGCCACCAAAGGATGAGGATTGGGAGAACGCCAAAGTGATGAACTTGATGGACAATGAGTTGTCTGTTTTACCTGAGAATCCAAGGTGTCCCAAGCTGTCAGCACTGTTCCTTAAAAGAAACTACAAATTAAAAATGATTCCTCCCACATTTTTTGATTACATGCCTGCTCTTGAAATCCTGAACCTATCCAGGACTGGTATAAAGTCCTTACCTGAGTCCATTATCAGATTGTTTAGCCTCAAAAGACTGTTTCTAAATGATTGCCATCGATTCATGAGGTTGTCACCCAAAGTTGGAGAACTCAAGCAGCTCGAGGTTCTTGATCTTGAAGGGACCGAGATTATGGACTTACCTCATGAGATTAAGAAGTTAACTAATCTGACTTGCTTTGAAGTTTCATTTTATGGATATAAGAGTGATGGTAGGAAAGCCATGCAATCAAGTGCCATGGTTCCTTGTGGAGTTATTTCTGCCCTATCTAACTTAGAAGAGTTGAATATTGATGTGAATCCAGATGCTGAGCAATGGGATGCATGTGTGGAAGCTATTGTTGCTGAAATATGTAGCTTAAAGAATTTGAACATGCTTAAATTCTATTTTCCAAGGATGGAGCTTTTAAGTCGCATTCAGTGCAAAATCCCTGCACTGTTGTATTTCAGATTTATTGTTGGCCGTCATGTCAAGCGCATTTTATCTCGAGTCCCTCGTGATGTTGAGTTTGAACTAGAACGATGGGAGAGGTGCTTGAAATACATAAATGGCAGGAGTGTCCCTAGAGATATTAGGAAGGTACTCCAACATGCCACGGCATTTTTCTTGGACAGGCATGCAACTGTTAAGAAGCTATCTGATTTTGGAATTCAAAATATGGAGAAACTAAAATGCTTAGTTGTGGGGGAATGTAATAAGCTTCAAGTGATTATAGATGAAGCAGATGGTTATAAAGAAGATGATAGCAATGAAAATGTATCTGAATCATATGGTACAGAAAAATTTGTTCTTGGATCACTTGAATACCTGTATATATATTATATGAGGAGTTTAAGGAGCATCTGGGAGGGGTCAGTACAGCAAAATTCTTTGTCTCTTCTCAAGTCCTTGACATTGTGCACGTGTCCCAAGTTGACCACTATTTTCACACAAGGGTTGCTTAATAACCTATGCAAATTAGAAGAGCTTAATGTTGAAGACTGTGCCTCCATCAACAGCATAGTATGTTTTGACATTGCTGTTGAGCACAAAACCACTTCTTTTCTCCCAAATTTGAAAAAGATTTCACTTCATGACATGCCTGGACTAGTTAGCATCTTTGGTGGTTTACACATTGCACCAAAGTTAGAATGGTTGAGTTTTTATAAATGCCCAAATCTTAAGAATCCATTAATTGATGAAGTATCTACTCAGAATTTGAAGAGGATAAAGGGTTTGAAGAGTTGGTGGGATGCATTGGAGTGGATCAATGGTCGTCCGGGTTATTTGGATAAAATTTTTGTTCCAATCAACATATGGGATTGCTGAGCACTTGAAATGTTCCCTAATGAAAATTAGTCTGTGTATTGCCTTATGCAAGCTCGTTGATTCAATGTCAATTATAGTGTATAATTGTAAGCTGAGGCTTCCTTGGACCACTCTCTGTTTGCTATGTTATACTCTTGTAGCAGTTATGGGGATGAGACCCTACTTACACTGAATGTAGTCCCTCTAGCCCAATTTATCCTACTCATGCTATTTGTAAAAAAAAATGGGAAAAATGCCAAGAGACCCCTTAAACTTTTTAAGTAGTGGTCAAGAGACTCCCTGAACTTTTATTTTAGTCAATTTACACCTTGAACTCTGTTTAAAGAGCCAAATTAAGACATCTGTTAAAGTCTCTGTTTAAATTGACTAACATTGCTCAAGTGAAACGCACATGCAGCTTGCCAAACACCCGAATTGATGGACAGAGATAGAAAAGCTAGGTTCAACATTAACAGAGTGCAGACAAAAGGAGAGAGAGGCTGTGGCTCGTCGAAAGTTGTGGTCCCGCTGTCACTGGTCTCTTCCACCGCCGATCTTGCCATCCTTGGCTTTCGCTGCCGTTAATGGTTTCTGACAACAACTGATAAATAGAGAGACAGATTCAAACAAGCTCTTATAAATCCAAAGATTGGAAACCCATAAATCGATTAACTTGACTGTGCCAAGTTTGACAAAGAAAAACTTGTGGTTGTGGCTGATGCTTCTAGAGAGATCTTTATTTTTCCCTATAAATATTAAGTAAATAGAGGAATGCAAGATTAACATCATACTGAATATTGATGCTTGTCCTAGCACTAGGAATGGCTAGCCATTCCAGCATTGGAAAAAGAAAAGCAAAACCACTTGAACAAAAAAAAATCAAAATTTGCAAGTTTGATTTGGCTTGCGATTATTCCCACAGGCCACTCATCCACAATAAGGAGAATCATTCAAGTTCAACATCAAAATATATCAATTCGTGTTGCGATTTAATTAGTAATGGGTTTTCGGGGGAAGTCAAGAATGTCAAGATCGGTGTTGGACAAGACCAGTGACGGCGGGACCCCGAAGTCCGGTGAGCTGCATCCTCTCTCTCCTCTCAACTGCACTTTGTCAATGTTGAACCTAGCCTAGCTTTTCTCTAGGTGTTTGGCAAGTTGCACGTGCGTGTCACGTGATCAACGTTAGTTAGTTTAAACGAAAAGTGAACAAATGTCTCAATTTGGCTTTTAAGTATAGTTTAAGGAGTAAATTAGCTAAAATAAAAGTCCAGGGGGTCTCTTGGCTACTACTCTAAAGTTTAGGGGGTCTTCTAGCATTTTTCCCAAATAAAATAAAAGAAGTTTGTGTTTGAAATTTGAATTTATGATTCTCCAAACACAAAATACTAATAAAATCCAAGCTCATGAACATGTGGGAAAGTCTTTCCTGGAATCCTACACATTTGTGTTAATTGTCTATCTTCCTTTTTTGTTTTAAAGCCAGAATCTTATATTGGTTGTGTAGTCAACACTATTTTATTTTGATGTACTAAATTAATGACCTAACATTAGTAAACTTTTCCGGTGGATTGATTTTATATGATGGTAACGTCTTTGTTGTTTTGTTTAACGGATGTTAGTTTCTTGGATGTTACTAGGCCATTCACCTAAAAATCTCTTATGAACCCGGTCCACGGAGCAATTGTAGTTTCTTGGATGTAAGGTTTGCAGTGTAATATATATACCAATACCATAGGTGCATTGACCTTGGTAAGTCACTGAGCGGATATTATTTTTGAGTTCCCCTTAAATATTTATTTTTAACAAAAAGTAGATGAAATTAAAACGAATCACCTTAAGAATATGCTCAGTCTTTCTAACGCAAATCATAATTAGTGAAACAGACTTTGATGCTTATTCTTTCAAAATCACTTGATATTCCCTCAAGTTGTCATAACTATTACCTTTTTCTAGGGATCATAATTATTACTTAGTTGGGGAAAAGGCATAGTACCTCCCCTTCTCACACTGAACACTCCATTCTTGACATTACAAGAACACGCGGCTTTCATCTTCTCATTCTCATGGAGGGCTCTTCATCAGGTGTGTTAGTGTCATGTTAATATTTGTTACAATCATAGTTGTCAAAACGTGAATTGTTTTTTTTTTTTTTTTTTTTTTGATCGTATATTGTTTCATATCATGTATTGTAAGATATATAAACATTGCATAAAATTTATGAAAAAATTATAAATATACATATATACATATAAATATATATATATATATATATATATAATTTTTTTTTTATATACAAGATAGAAATTCTACTTTAGCTTAATCTAAGTGTATTTGTGTGTGAAGCTCTTTCCTGAATACTTGAACCTCTGCCCTTGCCCCCCACACCCCACAAACATTTATACTTGTGGAGTAACCACCGCACCAAGGGTCACCAAATAGCTCATTGCTATATTTATTATAAAATTGGATTACATATGCAACTAATGACTACTTTAATTATCACTTATGACAAAATATTTGACAAAACTAATCAAATAAATCAAATGAAAACATATTTTTAACATCCATATTCAAATTTATCTAATGTAAAAGTGTTAATCTATATATGTCAAAATAAAATTTTATTTAGTTTTAATATAATTTTTAATGAATAATGCAATAGTCACAAACTATTTTACAACATTTTTACATATTGTTGATGTGACCAACTTTTCATTGGTCTTCATCTAGACCCACCATTAACATCACCAATAACCACTCATCACATTAGCAATTTGTAAAAAAATTTGTAAAAAAGTTTGTATCTCTAGCATTACTTATTTTTAATTATACATTAATTATCAATTGTGGTCTAGTGGATTGAAAGTTTCAATAAGTAAAAACAAAAGAAGCTTTTGAGTTATACTTAAGAAGGAATGAGAGGCTTCAACCTAAAATCCATATATATATATATATAGAGAGAGAGAGAGAGAGAGAGAGAGAGATTAAAAATAGACAAATGCGTGGTCTAAAATTTTTAGGGAAAAAGAGAGTAAAAAAAAAGAAAACACATTTTGGGTTTTTGTATTGGGTTGAAGTAGTAGTAGACCAATAATTTTATTTAAAAACAAGTAGAAAAGCATTTGGGCTCAAATTAACGGCCAAAATTTTAGTAAAAACCCAAATTTAAACCATATGTTCATATATCATCAGTATCGTCAAATACGATACGATTCATATGATACGCACCTACGTATCGTGTGATTCATAAGCATTTTTTATAAAGCTTTAGATACACAACTTTTTGTATACAATACGTATTGTGTATCGTATGATACTGACAATTATGAAGACAAATATATGTTAATTATACTTGAGTGTTATAGATCCCCTTACTCATTTGGTAATGTGGATCCTCATTTGATCAAGTTTTTCCAGCAATTGATGTAAGTAGCATATATTTTTCACTAAATATAGGATTACAAATGTAACAAAACACGCTTGGGGCTCCATGAATATAAGAGGAACAAAATTCATGTAATGTCAAGAATGGAGTGTCTAATTATCTATGTGTGTGTGACAAAATGTATTGGTTTTAATGGGCCAAACAAATACTTTAACAAGTAGAGGGTGTGGACTTCCATTGCGTGTTAATCCAAAATGCAAGCCAATCCCATTAAAGGCGGTATATAACTAAACAAATGATATGGTAATAAAATTTATATAAGGGTAAATTACAAAGTTGGTCCCTATCCTTTACACCATATTTCAATTTTGTCTCTAACCTTTAAATTGTGTCAATTTGGTCCTTAACTTTTTCAGTGTCATGTCAATTTGATCCCTGCCGTTAAGTGTTGGATGAAAAATGCTGATGTGGCTAATGGCCCAAATAAAATATTATTTTCTGCCATGTCAACTTACTGCCACGTCACATTTAATTAAAATTTTTTTAAAAATATTACTCAACATGATCAAAATCCCTAACTATCATATAGAAAACCCTTTCTGTTATAAGTTACGGCCCACAATCCAGAGCTTCATGTTTTGGTCGAGAGAGAAAGGGTGAGGCCTAAAGATCATTGCTTGTAGTGCTCGACAATGAGGAATGGCAGTGAGGACTGGTGTTGAGGTGGTTCCAATTCCTCTACTGGCCCGATGGTATACTCTCTCTCTCTCTCATTTGCCCTATGTCTCTCTCAATTGAAATGGGTCATTGGATTTGTTCATTTTCAAGTGGTGTTTTGGGGCTTGGTTGAGATCTATTGAAGGTTGGACTTTGAGATGGTGGCGGCATGGCAGCTTAAGTTTGAGTTGCTTCTTTGTTTGATATGGGTTTTTGGGTGATCAAATAGCAAAGGGTTTGGAATTTAGTGCTGTCTCTCATAGATGATTTGATGTCAAAGGAAATTTGATGGGGTTGAGCTTCCTCTTGATAGGCAAAGATACCTATTCTTTTAGTTCTTTGGTTCAACGGACATTTGCAGATGACAGTATACCTTCTTCCTTGTGAAAATTTTGTAATCTTTTTTTTTTTTTTTGGTAAAGGAGGGATATATTACTAAAACTAAATAGCCAGAATAGGCTTAATACAAAGTCTATTTAAGCACAAGCCTTCAGAATCAGCTTTTAGCAAATCAATAATGTCCACAGGCGGACTACTAAAAAAGCAAAAATCCTCTTCTTGGTTGGAACCTAGTCTTGCTAGAGCATTAGCACATCTATTTGCTTCTCGGAAGCAGTGTTTAATTTGGGTTTGAGGAAGCTGATAGATAAGGTACCTGCAGTCATCCACCAAAGCAGAAATGACATTGTTAGCATTCTTAGGATTATTTAGCAAGTCAACTATAGATTTGGTGTCAATTTCAATCTCAATAGCAGGTAAATGAAGATTAAAACAATGTAGTAATCCATCTCTAAGACCCCATAGTTCTGCTGCAAAACTCGTTGTGACTCCAATCTTCCTCGCATACCCACACACCCAATCTCCCTCTCCATTTCTGATGAGGCCACCGCTACCAGCTGGGCCTGGGTTGCCCATTGAGGAGCCATCCGAATTGAGTCTGAACCACCTCGCCTCTGGTTTTTCCCACCTGACTCTTTTCACCACTTGGTTAGTAATTGCTCTAGGGACTTTTACATAGTGTTCATACTCCATGGCTTCTCTAAATATTTCATGACCCAAGTTTTGATGTATGGGCTTGTTATGAAATACAACTTGATTCCTATGCTTCCATATGCGCCAGATTGCAAAAAGTAATGAAGTTCACCATGGGGGTGGTCTTTATGCTTTCTCCGTTCAGCCCTTCCATTAATAGAGACCCACTGTTGCAAATTCCCACTGAAATATGAGGTGTTGACCTCCTCTGCTTCCAACTGAGCCCAAAATTTTTTAACTATTCTACAATCCCTTAGCGCGTGGATTATGAATCCACCTAAACCCCCCTCTTTGTGAGGTACTCCTTTACGCCAATACTATTATGCAAGCACATCCACACAAAGGTTTGAATATGGGGGAGGATGTTGGTTTTCCAAACCCATTGGCCAGTAAAAGGAGAATCCCCTTCCTCACCTCCAATGGCAAGTTTATAGGCACTTTTAAGCTCGAAACCTCCATTAGTGGACACACCCCAAGTTAATCTGTCTTGACCTCGGGCTGCAAGGGAAACCGGGGTGGCTTTTAGCTTAGTGCTGACATTATCTGGCATAGGAATGGAGATTTTAGACCAATCCCATCCATTTACTGTAACCACCTCCTTGACTTTAAGCTTCTCCTCTTCCATAGGCAAAGCTCCTTGTACCAGACTTCCAAGAGGCCCATCACTGCACCAATTATCAAACCAGAAGCACAATTCACTATTCTTGCCCATAACCCATCTTGTCCCTTTTCGAAAGATATCTTCACCATTTTTCATTGCTGACCATACGTTGGAACAAGGTAGCTTTGCAGGATTTTTGGCATTCAGTCTTTGCCTATTGCAATATTTACTTCTTAAAACCTTACTCCATAGCAAAACCTTCTCAGAATGAAATCGCCAATTAAGCTTAGCAAGAAGAGAAAGGTTTCTGCCCTTTGCAGTGTGTAGGCCGAGCCCACCTTCACTTTTAGGCTATGTGACCTTGCCAACCCACCCAATGCATCTTTTTCACCAACTCAGAGGAACCCTGCAGAAAATTCCTATTCACTCTATCGATGTTATCCAGGAGCTTACCCAGGAGAGCATTGCATTGCATAACATACGTTGGTATGGTCGAAGAAGATGCCTGAACAAGGATTGTTCTACCAGCAGAGGATAGTAAACTGTCCTTCTAACCTGCTAGTTTTTGCTTGACTCTATCAAGGACAAAGTTGAAGTCTTGGCTGCTGGATCCTCGATGCCTAATAGGAAACCCCAGGTATTTACCAAGGTTAGGAGTTGAAGAAAAACCCAATATATCACAAAGGGCTTCCCAAGTGTCTCTATCCACATTAGGAGAGAAAAATACTCTAGATTTGGCTTCGCTAACAGATTGGTCCGACCTAATACAAAACTCATCCAAAGCCTCCCTAATAGCTAAACAATTACTGCCATCTACCCTTGTGAATAGTACAAGGTCATCTGTGAAAAATAGATGGGAAAAAGCAATTCCGCTTCTAGAAGCTTCAATAGGAATGCATTTCTTATCTCTACACTTTTCCTCAATACAATGGGTCCCCTTGCCGAATTCCTCGAGATGGCCAAAACGAATCAAGATTGCCCCCATTAAATAACACAGAAGTGGTGGTGGAAGACACACAGTTCATAATGAGATCAATTGAGTCCCTATGGAGATTTGCTTTCAATAGAGTTTCCCAGATAAAGCTTCATTCCAACTTATCATAGGCCTTTTCGAGATCAACTTTAATTGCCATGTAGCCCACTCTTCCTTTCTTTTTACTAATAGTGTGGATGATCTCTTGCACTATGATTGCATTGTCGGTTCCTTTTCTTCCTGGCACAAAGGCTGACTGAACAGGAGAAACAAGCTTGTCTATCATTAGTCTAAGTTTGGCTAAAGATAATTCCCAATGGTTTCAAGGCTGTGAATTTTTGGGATAAGTGCCACATTAGTTTTGTTGAGGAATTCAGGAATTTTTATTTATTTTTTTATTTTTTTGGTCTCGAAGCATTTCTTTATCTCCTCCACAACTGAACCTCCAACTATCATCCAAAAGCACTGAAAAAATCCAGCGTGGAGACTGTTCGGCCCCGGGGCCTTAAAGGCCTCGATAGACTAGAGAGCTGATTTGATTTCTTTCACAAATACAGGATCATACAAACTGTCTCTCTCCATATCAGAAAAGGCCGCTTGCCAAGGGGAGGTGGGACCCGGCTGAAGTTTTGCTTCAAGGTGGCTTGTGGTGTACAACTTAGCAAACCCCTCTCGAATGAAACTCATGATCTGAGCCTCCTCATGAATCCATTCACCAACACTGTTCTTCAAACAAGAGATCTAGTTCCTCCTTCTTCTGACAATGGTGGACACATGGAAGAAAGACGTGTTTCTATCTCCAAGAAGCATCCAACTCATTCTAGATTTCAGTGCCCATAGTTCCTGCTCTTGATTCAGAACCTCATTTAACTCTCTTTGGAGAGCTTTTTATAATTCCACTAGTGAGTCTGAAGGCCTTTCAGCTAATGCTTTCTGGACACCGTCTAGTCTGGCCATAGCACGTCTCTTCTTCGCAAAAATATTGCCAAAATGATTTCGGTTCCAAGCAGTAGCATCCCTTTTAAATTTTTCCACAGCTTCATTAAGTCGGTTTGACTGACCCCAAGCATCCCTTACTATATTAGGAAAGGACAGGTCATTAAGCCAGAAGCTTTGGAATTTAAAAGACCTGTTTAGCCTGATGTTGGCCCACAGCTCGAAATCCAACAAGATTGGGCAGTGATCCGAATGAACGCGTGTTAAATGAGGCACCCTTGCATTAGGATACAGGGTGCACCAACCAAGATTCACAAAGAATCTGTCCAATCTTTCTTGGATGAGGTTCCTAAAGCCTCGCTGATTAGACCAGGTGAATCTTGGTCCTGAGAAACCCAAGTCCATCATATTACACGCATCCAGGCAATCCTTAAAAAGAAGGGACCGATTAGCATTCACTACCCTGCCCCTATATTTCTCATCATCTACCAAAACTTCGTTAAAATCCCCTGCAATTATCCATGGACTACTATGCAAACTAGCCACATTAACAAGATTAATCCACAACACACAACGTTCATTAAATCTAGGACTAGCATAGACAGTGGAAAGAATACATTCAGAGTTAGAGGGTCTCACCTTGACTGAGACATGAATTTCTTGCTCAGTGGTGGCAAGCGATGCCACTATGACCCTGTCTGAGTTCCACAGCAGCCACAGCCCACCTGCGTACCCTATGGTTTCCATGTGGATAACCTCATCGAATGGAAGCCTATCTCTGATTTCCTTGGCTTTGCCCCCACCAACACAGGTCTCCATTACAATAAGCATAGCTGAGTTATGGTTTTGAACCAACTCCCTGACATGGTTCTGAAATTTAGGCTTCAGAGCACCCCTACAGTTTTACACAATGATATTCATGATTAACCAATGACTGGGTGTGGAGCATTCATCGAAGGGAGGCAGAAGCTTCACCTTTATCAAATTCCATCCTATCTTCCTCACAAGATCCATTGTCTACCCTTTTCCAAGCATCATCGTTATGCAGTGCTCCAACACCCCCAACTGCTTCTCCTCTGCTCTCACGTACAAGTTGAAAATTGTGGTTGGTTGGAACACTTGTAAGATCTTTACAGCATACCGGTTGCCCAAGAAGCTGGTTGCAATTGGTTGTTTGACCAGCATTCTCCTTACTAAGAGAGGCATCTCTAGATCGATTACACACAGCGTTGGAGTTGGCGAAGGCTGAGGATCGTTCTCCCACATTAACTTCTTCTCCTCCTTTGTCTCTGGATCGTCGAACAGATGAGACCACCGTGGGTTCTTCATTGCTCCCCACGCTGGGTCCGAGAGTGGAAGGCTACCCAACGTTGCACTCTGAGGTGTTAGTGGGAAAATCCATCTCCATGCCTCCTTTAGCTCGTGATTGAACCACCCCATTGTATGGGTGGGATTTGCTTTGATCTTTTCGATCACCACAGTTGGGATTTCCACAATCTTTCCCTTCAAACATATTGCCCATTTCATTTCTTAACTTGCTGAGGAAGCGGAATTCTCCATTGCTGTTTGGTGGTAGGTGTTCGTTCGTGGAGGACCAAATAGTCTTGGGAATCTTCCTGGCTTTGTTTCCTTCTCTAGAATCAGCGCTTCTAGAGTTTACTGGTGGCTTAATGAGTTTTTCGATGGCCATTTGGAAGAAGTAAGTATTTGAGGATTTAGGGTTTTGATAGCTAAAAGAAAGGGCTTGATTTGGGGTTGTAAGTAAGAAGGAAACGGGTAGTTTTTATGGTGTTTAGAGGCTATATGAATAGTATCCATGAACTATACCATAAGAGGAGGAGGAGGAAGAAGGGAGAAAGAAACAAATAGGTTGTTGTCTCTATGCTCAAAACATTCAATAATTTTATTAATCAATTCCATCTCTTTTGAATACATTGAGCAAAATATATATTTATATATGTGTATATATATATATATATATATATATATAAAGGCACTTTCTTGTACTAATACATTAGGACTCCTATCAGGACTACTAATTTAATTAGTAAACTAAAACCTAATAAAATACCAACTTGGGCCTATGGCTGTAAATGAGCCAAGTTGGTAATTGAACCTATAAGGTCATTGCTTGGTTAATTTATTCTTTTCCCATATATAATAAAACCATAATTAAAATTTTTTATCCCATCACAAATCTATAAATTTTTATTACGAATGGTTTGTTTATATCAATGCACTACAAATAATTATTTTATATCATATGAACCTATTTACACAATTAGACATTTCAACTCAATTCTATATGAGTATATTATATTATATTACATGATATGAACCTATTTACACACTTAGACATTTCAATCTCAAATCTATATGAGTATATATTTAGACAAGTGTACATATAAAAATATAATGATTATTTATAATTAAATCGGGCCTTATGTTTAGAGCCTAAACTTGAAGTTGAGCTTGGCTTGCTTGCTAAGCAAACAAATATAAACAAGCTTTTTCATGAGCCAGGCTCAAGTTGTTCATGAATAGCTTGATTCATTTATAGCCCTGCTTTGGGCCCAACGAAAAAAAACCTAAAATACTTAGGATCTCATAGAAAATTCTAGACTCAACTAAATTACCCAAAATACCCTTAATTCGCAAGAATTGCAGAAACTATAGATTTGTCCCTAACTACAAAATTGACCATAGCTAATGAAATAAAGATCCAAATAAAAAACTGTTTTAAACCTAAAAGACTCATACTTAGACGTTTAAAACCACATGACTTTTACTTCAATTGGACTCTCACGCGAACCCCATAAAATAATTCTTGAATAGCCAATAGGTGAATTTGTAAAATATCCTTCTTCCATGGTTGCACCAAAGAGAGCGAGAGATGGATTGTTTTGGGTGGCAACAACAGTGGGGTGAGTTGGGTTGATGGGTTGGTCATTGTAGGGGATGGGAGTGGGTCAAGGGGTTGGGAATGAAAAACAACAAAAATATTTTCAATTCAACCAAGGTTTTACACTGCACTAATACGCGAAATCAATGAAAGCATTTTCAGAAAAAAAAAAAAAAAAAAAAAAAAAAAAAAAAAAAAAAAAAAAAAAAAAAAAAAAAAAAAAAAACACACAAACTTTTTGAAATACTTTCTGTGTATGAAGTTTCAAAATCTATCCTTTGGTAGACAAAAAATACAACATTACTTCTTTGACAAGCAGTACCAATTACTTTTTTGACTAGGAATAAAAAATTTTCTTACACACCAAGAAAACTCAAATAGGTAACCAAGCCAAAATAAAAATTTGAGGCCATTTCCAACACTTGTTTATGACAGAATCTTAAAATTGTTCTATAAAAATTACCTATTTTTTTGCTATTATGACAACCAGCTGGTGGTTAGGTGGCGGTTTGGGATTTTTTCCAACCTACTAAGGTTGGTTCAGTTAACTATATTCTCCCCTCCCTCTTAGAAATGACCTGTGCACAATCCAAACATTGACCTTAGTAATCCTATTTTTGGGGTTGGAACTGGCTTTGTGAAAAATTAACTGCTAAGCATGTTGCCAGTGCAGTTAGTTATCATCACTTGGTATTTTTCTCTGCATTGAGTTTATTTTCTTTGAAAATTAGAATTTTATGTGTCCTTTGGTGATTGGCACTTTCCTTTGAAAAAAAATTCTTTGAATTCTATTATCATATTTCTTTATAATTTTGAAATGGACAAAAAACTTAATCAATTAGTTTAGGAATACTGGATGATACTCACATTTACTTTATCTATAATACGATTTAAGGGTTTCCCGGTTTGGACCGGATTTTTTTTGTTCCAAAATACCCCTGCAGTCTACGTTTAAGTAGGGGCAAAACTTGGGATAACACAGTAAATGGATATCTCTAACTCTCACCTAAAACATTTCCTACAAAGTAGGATCACTCTCTCACTAACCCACTTCTTCAAAGCAACTATACGTTTGTTGTTATTTTTTTTCCTTTAAAAAAATAAATCATCCTCACGCTATCTTCAAATCAAATTTTATTTTTTAAAAAACATCCTCAAGTTTATCCAAAAAAAAAAAGAAAAAGATATATATATATATATATTACAATTTATTTAAACTATTTTTAACTTCTTTTTAAAAATTAAAAACAAAAAACCTAATGAAAAAACTCCTAAGTTTTAGTTAAATTAAAAAAAAAAAAAAAAAAAAAAAAAAAAAAAAAAAACAGTTTCATCTATGATTGTATACACGTTTCACACCTCCAATCAGTTTCCTATCATCATCTGGTAGTTACAATATTATTTGAATTCCATCCATCTCAATCCTCACAAAATAAAAAATAAAAAAAAAACTTATTAAAAAAAATTGCTACATTAAGAGACAGGCAAGATAGGACTGCAAAGGAGGCCAACGATCAAATTAGAATTTAAAAAAAGGTAGACTACTCAAATCTTTCTTTTTGTTATTGACATTTGAATTATTATCATGTGTTGTGATTTCTGTGGTTGTGATCCCCAAATACTTGACATGAAATTATCAATAAATTGTAATTCTCTTCATATACACTAAAGTTACGAATTTTTTTAATTCTTTAATTTCTTGAATTTTTCTTCATCTTTTGTTTTATATATAGAATAAGTGACCAATACATATGGTTATATGTAATTTTGTCAAAATCAAACACTGTGATTTTTCTTTCAAGAAAACGGTGAAGACGAATGTATTTTGGTTCTAGAGGATGAAGTTTGTGGTGATATGTAAATTGAAGAGAGAGATGAAGATAGGATTGGATTTTGGATTGGATTTGTGGTTGAATTTATGGAGGTGAGGCATTCTCATAGGCCGATCTCAATGATCTATGTACAGATCCCCATTATCAAAATTCACTACTTTTTCACTCTCTCTATCTGTGGAGATCTTGATCTTGAGGTTATTCTGAAACATGGCCATTGAGTTGTTGGAAAGTGATTTTGTTTGTTTTCAAGCATAGTAGGAGTGAGTTTCATCTTTTATCAAAAGTCAAAATCGTGTAAATCTGAGCTAACTAATGTATTCATGGTTTTATTTTTATTTTTTACTCTACAAGCATTCAGATTGTTTGCAATTTTTTTAGTAATTTTTTTCGTCTGAAATCTATGCCACCCAATTTTCATGAGGATAAAAATATAATTTTTGTAACTTACAGGGAAAATGGGAAAAAAATACACACACAAATCAATTTTTTGTGATTTCTATTACCATCTATTATCTAATATCAAAATCCCCCTTTCATTTTGTAAATCTATATTCTATATAATACTAAAAGTTGAAGCGTAGCAATTAATGTTGCTACGCTCACATTGAGCCATGCCAACAGTCATAGCTTTAATTCCTTAATGAAAATAATTCTGTCTTATCTCCACTATAAAGCCCAATCTTTATAGCTTTAATTTCACAATAAAGCTCAAGCCCAAGCCCAAGCCCAAGCCCTAGCTTGTGTCACGGTTTCAAATGCCCTTTTGTCTCCTCACCTTTTGGTTTACTGTGTTTCACGATTTCTATCTCCCCACCTTTTAAACGAAAACCCTTCATCAGTGTTAATTTTTCAGCGGTTTCAATTCCTTAATGGCAACCCTTTATCTTTTGCTAACGCCAACCTATAACAGCAGTCTCTCTGTCTTCCCTCCTTTGTCTCTTCCTCTCCTCACAATATATTAATACTAACAAAAGGTGGATGATTCAATTCAGGTATTTGTGCTCTATTCTTGTGACTGCCCCACATAATAATTCAATGTAAGGATTAGATTATTTTGATAGAATTTTTTTTTTCTTTTAAAAATTTGTTACTGCCTCTTTCATGCTATAATATGGATGATTGTTATGTTGATTTTTCTTTGTATTTGATTTTTTTAAGGATGTTGAATTTTTGATTGCTGTGTTTTTTAATTGGAGCTCTACCTCTTTTGTATTGTGGGTCGTATATGGGTCAGTGTGATTCTGATTTCATCGTGTAGTGCTATTGTGTGGATACCTCAACAATTTGGTTTGGTTAACATATGGGATAGCTCTTGCTAGGGATACGCCAACTGGGTGTTTTAATTGGAGTTCTAACTCTTTTGTGTTGTGGGTCATATATAGGTTTATGTAGATATTGTGTAATGAGAGAGGCTAAACAATTCATGTAGACTTATTTCCCATATGATATGAGGGGTTGCCCCAAATTAATAAAAAGTGAATCAGAGTGGTCCAGTGTTAGGACATATGTGTTTCACTTGTTAGAAACATATGTCACTATTTTATGTAATTGGCTAATCCTTTGACAAAACACACTTTACTTGTATTTGAGTAGAATTAGGATGTGTTTAATACTTCAAAAAACTTTATTTCAAGATCAAGTGTTGAAGCCATGCAAGTCTGTCCAAGATTCAAGTTTGAAAAGTGTCTATCATTAAAGCTCGACAGATAGCCATCTATCGAGCTTAAAGAGCTATTCCAACCCCGTGGCTCGACAGCAGCTCGACAGATAGGGTATCTGTTGAGGTTTATGAAAAATAGAATTTCAGATCTGTTTTGACTCTAATTCGTGATTATGTGTTTGGGCTTTCTTTTCTCACAACCCTAGACATATAAAAGGATTATTTTAAGGGTTGTCAAAGGTGGAACAAGTTGCACAAGTGTTGAGCAAAGTTTGTTCAAGCAAATTGTGACCGGAGACAGAATTTGCCCTAATTCATCGTTCTTGTGAAGAAGTTGCTGTGTTTGTGCACCGTAGGGTTTTGTGACCAAGCATCTTCTTGATCTTCATCGTTTGGATGAACTGAAAAACTTTACAGCCAACAACCTTCTCTAGTTGCTGATTGAAATCGCGTACTGGGATCCGTGCGATTGGTTAGTCACGTACTCGTAGCCATGCATTACAAGGAGAGATTTTCACTACAGAACAAGTCCAATTGGATATTGGGGTAAGGGTTCAACTGTAGGTTGGTATAAGGTATTGGGATTCCTTTACTTGTAACCGTTTGTTTTGATAATATTGGATTCTCGGGAGTGGTGACCTTAAAATCACCCGGTGGGGTTTTTACCGTGTTGGTTTTCCCCATTTGTAAACAAATCACCGTGTCAATTTAATTTCCGTTGCACTTAGTTTAATTGGTGATTTGTTTGTGCTACCACGTTTGTATGTTAATTTGATTAATTAATAAATTTGGCTAATTAATCAATTAATTCATCACAAGGGGTCAATTCGTTTTTGGCCTATTATCCAAAATTTCCCATATTCGATGTTTTGGTAATGACGCTATTAAAATTCATCCCCAGCTACGCAGATTGGTCCAAGATAGATCCCAACTGTAAGTTTTCTCATATTGAATCAACTAAACAATTATCAAAGATTGCCAAATTCCCTTTCAATTTTTTTTTTTTCTCTCTTAAATTTCTAGTTATACTTTAAGAAGCAACAATAAAATGGAATGTTCTATTCTCTTCAGCTGCAAATGATCGAAATTCAAAAGCTACATGTGATGACAAACCAAATAAGAGAAGCTCCAGATTTGTTTGTGCAATGGTAATACAAAAACAATGTGGTTAGTCCATCTTCTACTCTCTCTTTTCTTTTATAGATTTTTTTTTTCTCTGTGTTATTTCCAAGTGTAATTCCCAAATTTTGAATGTGCCTGTAGGGTTATTTAATGATTATCCAGTTGGGGAGAGGTAAGAAATTTTTTTACCTGCAAACAAGTTCAGGTATTTAAATTTCTCCTTCTGCCCAAGTCATTATTTTCTTTCTCAGCATAACACAATGCAAGACTAATGCAATGATATATTTTTCTAGCTTAGATTATTGGGAGAATTTATGTGAAACAATCTTGGACAATATTAAGGGTCTACTTAGATCCTTAGGAAGTTTTAGGAAACATATGCATAATTTTGTAGATTTGTAAAATTTTCATTTCCCAAACTCAAACACTCAAAAACACCTCATACAATCTAAGTTTCATAGACTACAAAAAATATTTTTTTTATAAATTCCTGATGCAATAAGCTATTCTTGGTATAAAGTATGCATAATAAAAGAACACCAAAATCTGCTTAAAATTCTGCAGGGCAAGGATTTTGTTATAATAAAGAAAACAAACTTTTCCCTATCCTAGCTGCCTTGACTAAGTTAAGTAGGAAGTATCTTATTCTTTTTTCCTTTTCCTGTCTTGGATTTGTTCATTTCGCATGATAAGTAATGTCTGTAATTCCGTTTATCAAAAGCAAAAAAAAAAAAAAAAAAAAAAAAGTCTCTAAATCCACTGTTTTACTATTTCATTTTTCCATCTACTCTACTTAATAGAGTGGAGAGTGACCCCATTTATGATGACTCAATTCTTGATAGAGTCTTATGTAGGAATTGGAGTCTCAATTCTAATATCCCTTAAGTCCAAGTAATGGAATGGACTGGATTCATCTGTATAGTTTTGTACAAGTGATTTTGCTATAATTTGGGTTCTACTTTGCTGTAACAATATCAGTCTTTGTGTTGTATATGGAGGTTGGAGGTTGCAGCAATATGCTATACAGAATGATGCATAACTTGCTCTGCTGTTTGGTTTTTTCGCTTACGCCAGTGTTTTTTTTTTTTTTTTTGGTTAGATAGGGATTAATTTAAAGATTTTGATTTTATTTACATTGCATGCATCATGTGAGCCTAGATTTTTGGGTTGGGTCATCTCCTGTGTGATTTCAATGACTATGTGTGTAGGTATGTGTAAGTATTTTCTGTCATTTTTGTGTGTAAATATTTGGGTTGGGTCTTATCCTGTGTGATTTCAACGAACATGTAGTGTAAGAGTATAACTTTTGTTGTCATTTGTCAACCACTTTGTTTTATGGCTACTGAAATTGTTGTATAACTTAATCTGGTCCTTTGAATTGATTTCGTTGTAGACCTATTTTACGTGTAATTTAATAATTTTGATTCATTTCTATCTGTTTAAAAGATTCAGTTTTTGGAAATTCTGAGAATTGGGGTTTTATATATATATATATATATATATACATATATTTATATATTTATATATTTTGAGATGTGGGTTTGTTTATAAATCTATTATAGGATGCTGGGTCTTGTATATTAATATTTGAATTGTTGTAATCTAAGACTTTTTAGGGATTTTTATAGGTTTGTGGTCATCGGGAAGATGGGTTTGATTGAATAAAGAAAAGGGGCTATTTGGCACAATATTTGTGAATTCATTAGCTTTCAACAATAATTATGTTTTGTTTGGTTTTCGAGATAAGGTAGAAATAGAAAATTAATTTGGGTTTTTGACTATGGATTGATTTTGATGTTCAATGTAATAGAACCTTGTGCTATTAGGGAGCTTGGTACAACTTTTCGTTTTAGTCCTAGTGTGGCTGTATAGCTTGGGGACTGAAACAAAATTAGTAAGATTAAAGATTTTGTTTTGTTTTTTTTCCAAGCGCTTTTCTCATCAACCAGAGGGTTGTTGTAATTTGATTCAATGAACCACCTTATGCTAGTTGGTGACACATTGGGCAACAGTTTGGATTTAGAAGTTGATGACTTAATTAAAGTGTGACAACATAGCGGATAAGGCGAATGTGGAAGGATCGTATCAAACTCAAGAGGCTTAAGGAAACACCGAAGATTGTAGCCCAACAAGCTACAGAGAAGCAGAAGCCCAAGCAGACCACTAAGATCAGGCTCGGAGGAAGTAGAGCACATGATGGGATTCTCAAGTATATAGAAGTTGATGGAAGCTGAATGGAAAAACATTTGTTTTCCAAATATAATTAAATGAATATAATCTCAAGTTTAGATGGGAATTCTACATAATTAAGAAATTTTTTGACTCTGTTATAGAAACTAACAAAAAAATTTAGCTTGAGAAGTGAATTTTTTTTTAATATAGCAAAATTACAAATTTGATATCTAACTTCTACATGTCGTAATACATTTCTCAACGTATTTTATTGATAAGCTTATGTTAGTGGTACTTCAAATGAATGTAAGAACAACAATGGAAGAAGATACAAAAAGTACTTTAAAGTTGTCTTTCAATTTATTGGAAATTGATATTTTAGCATTTATTGGATAGTTGAGGATGTAAAGGATTGAAATCCTAATTTTAATTTTAATTTAAGTTTGATTTATATTTTCCATTTTGTAATTTAATGTTTCATATCAAGGATAGGAATCCTAATGTGAAATCAAAGATGAAAAAACAAAGAATTGTTTAAATATTCGTACACAATAGCTTTTCTGTGCATCGCACGGGTTAACGACTAGTGTAATTTAATTGGTGACATGTAGAACATTTATTATTAGACAAGACTTAGGTGCAATACTTAGGTACTGTACATAAGTTTTGTCATTTATTATTTAACTACAATTATTTAAAAGAAAAATGCAAGTAATAACTTTTTAAGTAAGTACTAGCCTCTGAGCATGCGCTCACACGCGTGTTCAGAGGCTCTTTTATTTTTTTGGGAAAAAGTGAATACTTTGCATCCATTATAATTTGGAATTACTATATTTTCCAATCACAAAAAAAACCTAGGGGTGTGATTAAAAAATTATTTCACCCACAAATGCTTAACACTCATCACACCCCTAGGTTTTTTTGTGATTGAAATATATATTAATCCCAAATTATAATGGATGCAAATTATTAATTTTTTCCCAAAAAAATAGAAGAGCCTCTAAGCATGCGCAGATCTTTTGAATATATTTTTTTACCTATTTTTTGGGGTTGTTTCTAAACGGGAGTATAAGTTTACTTGGAAGCTTTTTTTTGCAGAAGAAAAAACTGAAGATGAAGTAGCGTCAGAGCCTCATGGTATGGTGATTGATGTTAAAGAAGTTAAGATGACTAATTCAAGTGGACAAAAGAAATTTGAAATTGAAGAAATTGGGAATAAAGCTTCTTCACAATTAAGACAACCAGAGGGTATACAGGTTGAGGAAATGCAACTGCAAGCATCAAGTACTCTAAAACCTCAAGGAGTGGTGTTCGATGTTGAAGCAGTTAAGATCCTTAAATCTAGTGAGATGGAACCAGAAGCAAGTGAGCAACATGGATTATTTCTCATGCAGGGTGATTTAGGATTAACTAAGCCGCCAAAGGATGAGGATTGGAAGAATGCCAAAGAGATTTACTTGATGGACAATGAGTTGTCCGATTTACCTGAGAATCCAAGGTGCCCCAATCTGTCAGCTCTGTTCCTTCCAAGAAACTACAAATTAAGAATGATTCCTCAGCCATTTTTTAATTTCATGCCAGCCCTTCAAATCCTGAACTTATCCAGGACTGGTATCAAGTCTCTGCCTGATTCTCTTATCAGATTGGTAAGCCTCAAAAGATTGTTTCTAAATAATTGTCACCGTCTCATGATTTTGTCGCCAAAAGTTGGAGATCTCAAGCAACTTGAGGTTCTTGATCTTGAAGGGGCAAATATTATGGATTTACCTAAGGAGATTAAGAATTTAACTAATCTGACATGCTTGGAAGTTTCATGTTATGGATTTACGAGTAATGGTAGGAGAACCATGCAATCAAATGCTGTGGTTCCTTGTGGGGTAATTTCTGCATTGTCTCAGTTAGAGGAGCTGAATATTGATGTAAATCCAGATGACGAGCGGTGGGATGCATGTGTGGAAGATATTGTTAATGAAGTATGTACCTTAAAGAGGTTGGAAACTCTTAAATTCTTTTTTCCAAGGGTGGAACTTTTGAGTCACTCCCTGTGGAATAGCCTATTACTTCCTAATTTCAGATTTACTGTTGGTCACCATGTCAAGCGCATTATGTCTCGAGTCCCTCCTGATGCTGATTTTGAGCTGGAACGATGGGAGAGATGCTTGAAATACATAAAAGGTGTGGGTGTCCATAGGGATATTAAGAAATTACTCTAACATGTGACTGCATTTTTCTTGGACAGGCATGCGACTATTAAGAAGCTATCTGATTTTGGGACTAGAAATATGAAGCAACTAAAATGCTGTATCGTGGGGGAATGTAATGAGCTTCAAGTGATTATAGATGCAGCAGATGCTTATGGGGAAGATGGTATAAGTGAAATAGTATCTGAATCGTATGGTGCTGAAAGAATTGTTCTTGGATCACTTGAACATTATATGAAGAGTTTAAGGAGCATATGGGAGGGGCCAGTACAGCAAAATTCTTTATTTCTTCGTAAGTCCTTGACATTGTGCACATGTCCCCAATTGACCACTACTTTCACGCAAGGGTTGCTTGATAACCTATGCAATTTAGGAGAGCTTAAAGTGGAATACTGCCACTCCGTCAAAAGCGTTGTAAGCTGCGAAATCTCTGCTGAGCATGGTACCTCTTATTTTCTCCCAAATTTGAAGAAGATTTCACTTCATTGTGTGCCTGGATTAGTTAGCATCTCTAATGGTTTACACATTGCACCGACGTTAGAATGGTTGAGTTTTTATAATTGCCCAAATCTTAAGAATCCATTGATTGATGAAGTATCTAGTCAAGATTTGAAAAAGATAAAGGGTGAGAGGCGTTGGTGGGAAGCATTAGAGTGGAGCATCGTCCTTTGTAACGATCAAGACCGGTAAGCCCGTCAGTCCACGCAGTTGTCCATGTCCCAGTGGAAGATTCAGCAGCTACCGCGGCCCCTGCTTCCTCACTGTATAATTGTTAGCTGAGGCATCCTTCGACCACTTTCTGTTTGCTGTGTTTATACTCTTGCAGCTGCTTTGGCGGTGAGACACTACATTGAATATAGTCCCTCTAGCCCGATGTATCTTTCTCATGCTATTTGTGAAAAATGTAGTGTTATTAGGTTTCTGATCCTCTAAACACAATGCTAATGAAATCCAAGTTCTTGAATATGTGTGAAAATATTTCCTGGAATCCCACAAAGTACAGACTGTAATGCTCTACTAACGTAGGCCATTTGTGTTGGTATTCTATTTGTGATTGTGAGTTTTTTTTTTTTTTTTTTTTTGGAGCCACAATTCTATCTTGGTTGCTGTAAACGACTAAATTTCTAGTTTGAAATAAATCAAACAAGTAAAATAGTTTCACAAATGCGAATTTGTATTGATGATTGTGTGATACAATTTTCTAAAATTACAAAAGAGTGATCCTTTGATTCGATCTCCTTGCAAGACTTATTGATTGGATTTGTGGTAATGTGATTTTGACTTGAACACAAAATATCCTTCAATTTGGTTGAGGGATGGATCGAAGATTGCTGAAACGGAATTACAATGAATCTCTGGCTATGAGCTCCTTAGAAATCTTTGTTCTTCACGTTCTTCATGTTCTTCGTATGTTCTTCGTCTTCAAAGGTTTGTGGTGGAAGGTCTTCGGGGCTTTAGAAGCTTGGATCAGTAGAGCTTCACTGATTTGTGATTTGTTGATGTTTTCGGACACTTTCTTTAGGATCTAGGTAGATAGTTTGGATGATTCTGCTTCGAATGTTCTCCGATTTTGGGGTTGAAGTTCTTGAAGTTCTTGAAGGCTTTAAGGCTTGATTCTTGCAGAGTTTTTTCACTTCTGAATCCTTGGTCCCCTTAAATGTCTTAGGAAGGCCTCTATTTATAGGAGTTTGGGGGTGGGTGAGCGACACGTGGCGGAGTCTGATTGGTGACACATGTCACAGTCTGATTGGTCCGCTTATGTCATCGCTTACACATGCTGGACTGCTTGTGTCATCACTTACACGTGCTGATGTGTGATTGGTTTCTGCATGACACTTGGCAAATTTCTGTTGGTTTCTAAATAGTGATAACAAAACCTAGCAACAATACATGGTGCTTTGTAATTGACTGTATTTTGTAGACTTTGTAATGTGACGTGTCAGCTTGTGATAGGTCGGGAATTTTCCCTCTCTACAGTTTCATAGCCAAAAAGCCCAAAACTATTGTACGTACAAAGTAATGACCTAACATGAGGAAATTTTATGGATGATAACGTCTTTGTTTTGTTTCAAGGATGTCAGTTTCTTGGATGTCACTAGGCCTTTCACCAAAAAAATTTCTTATCAACCCCGTCCACTTTGCTCCTAGTTTCTTGGATGTCACTAGGCCTTAAGATTTGTAACGAAAAACACATACCAGTAACATAGGTACCTTGACCTTGGAGTTGGAATAGTCACTATGCGGATATTATCCTTGAGTTCACCTCAATCATTATTTTAAACAAAAAGTAAAGGAAATTAAAATCATCACGTTTAGTATATGCTTAGTCTTTCTAACACAAATCATAATTAGTGAAACACACTTTGATGTTTATTATTTCAAGGGCAAGACTTAGCTACAATACTTAGGTGTTGTTTTTTTAGGTTCCTCTTTTAAAATTCAGCCATGTGGATTTTTTCTCATGAGATGGAAGTGGATTTTTTAGTTAAGTAGACACGTAGCTAAATCTTAAGAGAGAAACCTAAGGAATAGCACCTAAGATATTGTATATAAGTTTTGTCCTTATTTCAAACCCCCTGACTTCTCCTTCAAGTTCTCATGCTTAGTGAAACATCCCTCCTCTTAACTAATTGTTACTGTTAGAAAAAGTTTATTTGCAATTAGCTAATTTTACATTTTTGATCGTTTTCTCGAACTAATTGAGATCAGTTCCTGAAAACAATTTGTTGTTTTTGTTGAATGCATATTTGACTCTATGGGGTCACATTATACTTGGCAACCATTGCTTTCCCTTTTGGTGTATAAACTCCAAAATAGAGGCATAAGAGGTCATTTCGTACATTTGAGAAAGAAAGACCGATATAATGTTCTTTTTAAATAATTGTCTTGCCTTCAGGAAGTTATGCAAGGGCACCCTATATTGCTAAATAGAGCACCTACATTGCATAGATTAGGCATACAGGCATTCCACCACATTTTAGTGGAAGGGAGCGTTATTTGTTTACATCCATTAGTTTGTAAAGGGATTCAATGCAGATTTGAGAAAAGCTAATTTTACATTGGTTTGTCATAGACTTCTATTGTCATTTTTATACACTATACATTATATAATAAATAAAAGTTGGATAAGTCATAGTTGCACCAAATGACTTAACGTATTGTATTACACTTTGTATAATGATTTTTTATTATGTGTCTCATTTATTATTGAAATAGTTTATTTTATATGAAACTATATTACAAACTCCAAAAAAAAAAAAAAAAAAAAGCCTATATTACTATATCAAGTAGCTTATTAATTGTTAAAATAGTTTATTTAAGATAAAACTCTAATACTAAGTTTTAAGAAATATAAAATATTATTCCAACTAAAATTCTATACAAAAAGTTTTAAGAAATTCAAAATAAAATTTTTAATTATTTACATCATATATTATAATTGTGTACTTTAATCTATATCTATATATATATATTTAAAAGCTGAAGCGTAGCATTTATTGTTACTATGCTCGGTTGAGCCATCTCAGCAGCCACATCATTATCCTTTTTTGTTTCTAATTTTTCCTATATATTTTTTAAAACATTTTCTCATTTAATAAGGTGACTTAAATACTCCATTTAAAAAAAATTAAAATATCTTTTAACCATTATTTTTAAGGGAAATTACAGTAAACCCACTTGTTGTTTGGCCTGTTTTTACTTTGCCTACTTGTGATTTAAAACTTGACTCTTTCCCCACCTGAGCTTCAATCCATTTGCTCTTCGCTACCCTCCTCACCCTCAAACATTAAAAAAACACCTTTTTAATACAAATCACAACATAACACGAATCAAAACCACGAACCCTTTGAAATCTTTCCTCATGAGCCCTAGAATCACGAAAATCCCCATCTACATTTGATACTGAAATCGTGCTTCAAGAATAAACCGAGACAAGCAATAGATTGTTCAAAGGACTCAAATCCAAGTAATAAATCAGTCGCTGTTTGAGTTTTCGAACTATTTTTATTTGGGTTTGTTTGGGTTTTATAATTTTTTTGAGTGATTAGTCAATGTTACATACAAGTGTTTATTCTTTATGTGTCTGTTGTTTACAATTCTTTAATTGTCTACGTGTAAATTTGGTAATTTTTTATTGCAGATGGCTGATGAGGAAGTGAAATTCGAGGTTCATTATGGGGGTACTTTTCTATGGAACCCAAGTTTAGAATACTTTGGTGGGAAAGTTGAAATAGTGTATAAGGATCCTGATAGGCTTAGTTATTTTGAAATAGAAGGTATATGTAAGGAATTGGGAATTGCTAAACCGTTTAGGTTTCATTATTTAGTTCCTGGGGGCAACTTGGGGCAAGACTTGAGGCTTATACATGATGATACAGATGTGGTGTCTATGTGTAAGCTTCATAAAAGAGGGCCAAGAGACACCGTCATACTATATATGGAAAGTGGTCATGCTCCACTTGCAGTTGAAGTTCTTGAAGGGTTTGGTGGAGGGATAGATGGAGGGGTTGGCCAAGGGTTTGGTGGAGGGGTTGCTAGAGGGGGTGATGCTAGTGTGGGGGTAGAAGAGGAGTTTAATTGGTTGAATGAAGGTCTAGAAGGAGAAGACTTTGGTGATGATGTTTTTGGTGAGTCTTCTCCACCTCACAGTGATCCACCGAGCCTAACAATGATCCACCTCAACCAACCACTGATACACCTCAGTCAAACACAAATACATCTTGGCCAAGCACTGTTCCACCTCCAAACATAGATTTAGATAAGGAGTGGGTTGAACCAGCTCTAGAGGATGATATTGTAAGTATGGATGGTTCTGATGATGAGCAGAGGCCTGGCAACCCATAATTCAATGAGAGGACTGATATGACCAATGTTAAGTTGGTAAAAGGGATGGTTTTTTTCAAACTTCAAGGTTTTTAGGAAGGTTTTGAGGGAGTATTTGATTCAGCATCACATTGATATCATGTGAAAGTTGAATGAGAAGAAAAAGATTTCTATACATTGTAAGAATAACTGTGGATGGAGGTGTTATGCCTTAATGGTGACTAAAGAGTGCACATTTGAGATCAGGACACTTAATCTTGACTGTACCTACCCCCTATCATTTCAAAATGGGCAAGTTACATTAGCATATATGGCAAACAGGTATTTGGAATCGTAGTACCTTATACCAACCTACAGTTGAACCCTTACCCCAATACCCAATTGAACTTGTTTTATAGTGACAATTTCTCTTTTCGATACACGGCTCCCAAGTACGTGACTAACCAATTACGCGGATCCCAGTACGCGACTTCAATCACCAACTAGAGAAGGTTGTTTGTTACAAAGTTCTTCAGTTCATCCCAACGATGAAGATCAAGAAGATGCTTGGTCATAAAACCCTACGATGCACACACACAGCAACTTCTTCAAGAACGATGAACTAGGGCAAATTCTGTCTCCGGTCACAATTTACTTGAACAAACTTTGCTTAACACTTGTGCAACTCTTGAACACTTTGACAGCCCTTAAAATAATCCTTTTATATGTCTAGGGTTGTGAGAAAAGAAAGCCCAAACACATAAAACCGGATTAGAGTCAAAACAGAATTGGAATTCTGTTTTTCAAAAAGCTCGACAGATACTTGTCTGTCGAGATGCTATCGAGTAGCTATCGAGCCACGGGGCTGGAACAGCTTCTTAAGCTCGATGGATAGCTAGCTGTCGAGCTTTAATGAACAACACTTCTTCAGCTTGTTTCTTGGACAGACTTGCATGTCTTCAACACTTGATCTTGAAACACAGTTTCTTGAAGTATTAAACACATCCTAGATCTACCCAAATACAAGTAAAGTGCGTTTTGTTAAAGGATTAGCCAATTACATAAAATAGTGACATATGTTCCTAACAAGTGAATCACATATATCCTAACAATCTCCCCATTTGGCAATCCGTGACAAAACCATAACAAACAAATGAACATATGAGAGAAGTCATAAATCACTCAACTCATATTCACTTGTTGAATACAATAAAATCTATCCTAACACAAACTCTTGAAAAACTTTGCAAGAAGAGAGTTTATGGCAAGTAGACTTTGACAACCTGTATTTCTGAAACACTTTAAACAAAACTCATCAAGGCATCTTTGTGTGAAGCAGAAATAATAGATTGCATACAAGTAATAAGAACCATGTGTATAAAGAAAGAAAAGAAACAACACATGCAAGAATAGGTGAAAGAAACATACATCCTCATATATAAAGAAAATAAGTACAATGTATGTCAAAAATGGTCACAAGACCCATGTACAAGAATAAATGTATCTAAAATAGAGAAAAGAAAAAGATACATGTAATCCTCACTACATCCCTAAAAAATATCAACACTCCCCTTAACCGAAATGCGAAGTTGAGGCGATGAATGAAGAGTTAACTAGTGCCTACTCACGGATCAAGTTTCTTAAGCTTGAGGTCATTCAAGCTAATGCAGAAGTAGAGCAGGTAGCTTTAAAGAAACTTGATAAGGTGCTTGCATATCAAAAGCCCTCTTTTGATAGAAGTGGTTTGGGATACATCGGAGAAAGTTGCTCAAGCGCCAATGTGTTTGAGGAGATGAAGTTTGTTAAAGCCAAGGAACCAACGGTAGCAGCTCCAATTGTTGAAAATGTGAAGGTTGAGAAGAAGCCAAATGTGATTGCTCAAAAGGTTTTGACAAAAAGTTCAAATCCATTTATGGCCAGACCCAATGCTAAAGGGAAGTCTCTACCGAAGTCACAAAGAGGTCCTCAAACTCAACATTTTTGCCACCACTATAGAATCCGAGGACACACTAGACCTAATTGCCATAAGCTTCATGCATTGAAGAATGCGGGCTCTCAAAGGCCACGAGAACAAGGAAATGGCAAGGGGAACCACAAGCAATTAAAAGGGCAAGAAGTCAATCCCGGTATTGGTGATGTGATGAAGATGATAGACACCATCACTTCTTGTTTGGCAAACTTCACCCTAAGGTTTGAGAATTGCAATTCAAGTACCCAATCCTCTAAGGATATCACCCCAAACGCACATGTCGTGTGGGTGAAGAAGGCTGCACATGTCGTGTGGGTGAAGAAGGCTACATATGCATAAGCATTAGAACATGTCCATGCATCAATTCTTTCGATATGTTGTGACATTGTTTGGTTGTTTCCTAATGTTTTTCATTCTAGCATGTTTTTACTATTTTTTTTTTTAATAGCTTTGAATGTTTGTTCTTTTTGATCAATCTTTACTTGTTTTGCGTCAAAAATCCAAAAACACATAAAAAGTAGAAAATCCAAAAAGTTTGATCGGCATTATTGTGTTTTGTCACATGCATGTTTTGCCTTGTATCTTCGTACAAACGGCTTTGTGCATTTACGAGCTTGGCTTGTTCTTTATGCACTCATATCTCTTTGGGAAAAATCTTGACATCTATGTGATTGTTGTAAATAGATCTTCAAACTTGTCATGAATGATTAGCCAATGGTTTTGTTGATCTTAAGACATGCATAGACTTGTGCCTATATATCTTCCCACTCTTTTATGTTTTTGCTTAAAGAGCTCAACCATTATCAAATCTTGGAAAGAGATAATGAGCTGCAAAAACCGTCGCAAATACTAGTATTTGATTAGGAAAAAAGGAAAGCGACTTGTAATGAAAATGTATGGTGCCCAAAAGCCAAAGGCTTAATCATCAAATTGAAATATAAAAAATTTCAGGCATCAATCTCAAAATGAGATGTTTTTGTTCTGAAATGATCAAATGTTATAAAATGTAAAAAGCCAAATGAAAAGCTTCAAAGTTATGTAATCAAGTTTTATGGGAGGTCATATATGCATATTTCTATAATTGAGATTGGTCACTCTTCCTCGTGCTAATTGTGTATGTCTTGGTTGAATTGATCATTGAAACTTCACATTAGACTAAGGATTATCTCTCATTTGGTACCCATACACATCACACATGTCTATGTTCAATGAATGCCATATTCATTTGTGTGATTGTACTTGATTAAATGTGTTGTACATACTCAACCATATTTTAATCAAACACAAAAATATTTTTGAGTATTTTTAGTTATTTTTGGAAAGTGTTCTATTTTGAAAATTTTCAGAAAAACCAAAATTTTTTGCAACACCGTTTTGGCGACTCACTCGCGAGTCAAGCCAATCGCAAGACCCCAGTCGTAAGCTTACTCAGAAACTCTCGCGACTTCCTGGTGAGTGAGTTCCCCAGTCGCGAAAAACACTTAGAAAATTTTTCAAAATTTTTGGGTTTTTGGCATTTTTGCGACTCAGTTTGGCGACTTGGTCACAAGTGGAAGCTCCATTCGCAGGCTTACACAGAAGGATTCGCGACTCCCTTCACGACTTACTCGTGAGTGGACCTTCCAGTTGCAAAAAATACTTAGACAAAATTTTGTTCAAGGGATTTTGGCAACTTGCTCGCAGATCAGTCCAGTCGCGAAAATCGTGTGTTTTGCACCAATAGAGTTAAATCTAAGACAGTTTTCAAAAACTTTTCAGTTTTCCCTCACACCATGTGCACCCACAGTGTCTTGTCCGCCTCTCCCTCTCCCTCTCCCAAAACCTTCATTTTCACTCATAAAACCTCCATTTTCTTCATCAATCCTTCATCAATCTTCAAGAAAAGGTATGGGTTTTCTCTTATTTTCAAAGTATTTCAAGTTTTTAGCCCTAGTTTTCTTGAATTTTGTGCATTTGTTGAGATATGAAAATATGGTTGTTGAATATGGTTTTGTTGATGTTTTGATGAGTTTGATATATGGATTTTGTTGGTTTTGTTGGTATTGTTGGTATAATGCTTATTCTACATGTTTACATGTTTGGTTTTCATTTTTATGCATTTTTCTATGTTTTGTGTTGTGTTGTGCATACCATGTTCATGGTAAAATGTCTCTTAGATGTTTTTGTGTGTCTCTTTGGATTCCATTGAATACAAAGGTTAGAGGGATAATCATGTTTCTTTGATTTTGAAATATCAAATGATTATGTGTTTTTACACTTTGCCCTAGTTTGCAAACTTTTGCATATGTGGCACACACACACACACACACACACACACAATCTTTGACATGTTAAGTGCTTAATGCCATGATTCTATTATGTTTTGATGTTTTATGTCTTCACATGTCAATTTTTTTTTTTAATTACTCTTTAAATTTCAGTTTTTAGGGTTTTAATTCAATGTCCATTATGTTGGTACTAACTTGTTACTAATCAAGTTTGTTATCAAATTTTGTGTTCTATTTTGTGGTATTTACTGCTCTATTTTACAGATGGCTCCAAGGAAAAACACTGCACAACATGCTGACAAGAGGAAATGCATGGATGAGACTCGGTTTCGCTCCACCCAACATTTTGAGTGATACAACTAGTACTTTGAGAAAGCTCCAATCATTCAAGAGCGTTTTGTGGATCTTGTTGATCTCAAGGACTACTTCATCCCAAGCTATTTTGAAGAAAGAGGTTGGGAAAAGCTTCTTAGGGATCTCCCTGGGGTTTGTGAACCACTAATTCAGGAATTCTACGCCAATGTCATCCTACGAGAGGATTACCTAGACTATTAGGTTAAAGGCCATGAATTCAATCTTGAAGTGGGGGACATTGATGATGTTCTTGGACATGGAGACATGGATCATGACTTCACTCCTTTCAAGGACAGAATGCTCTCCATAGAGACAGTTCAACCCCATATTGGTGGTGTTAGAGAAGGAAGATGTCTCAACACAACTGCCTTCCAACCGGATTTGCGATGCCTTACATACATCATGATGTTCAACCTATTCCCGATAAGGAAGATGACCACCATAAACAATGCTAAAGCCATCTTCCTCATGGAGCTGCTGGAGAATATCTACATTGACATCGGTGCTCATGCATTCTCCATCATTGCTGATGCAACAAGGACAACCTCAAGGCCAAAGCTTATTCTCCCTAGTCTAATCATAAGGATCCTTCATAAAAAAGGTATAGAGACTCCCCAAGACATCAGCCTCATGCCTATACCTCCTGCTATTAATGCTCTAACAATTACAGGGAGCAAAGTTCGTCTTTCGGGTGATGAGGAGGAGATTGATCCTAAACAAGAACAGCCTATGGACACCAAGACTGAAGTGGAAGGACGACCATCATCTTCACGAAGAGTTGGTGGTAGAGGAAGTAGCAGAGCCTTATCATCTTCAGCAGTGCCTCCAGATGTTTTTCAGATCATTCTTGAGAGGATTGATGGCTCTTGAGAGAAGTCCAAACTGAGCACTCCGACAGGCTAACCACCATTCAAGACCAAATCAACTTGCTCATAGCCAAGTTTGATAGCTTCAAGAACCAGTCTTAGCCCTTTGGACATTCCGATCAAAAAAGTGAAGTAGTATGGAGTAGCTCTTGAGGGGGAGCCTTACCTTAAGAGGGAGAACTATTACAAGTTTTTATAGCTTTTATGGTTTTAGTTTTTATTATGGGATTTCATAGCACTTATTTTAGTATTTTATGGTTTTAGTACTTTGGTTTTTAAGTACTCTATGACTTTGGTACTTGGTTTTTAAAATATTTGGATATGGTGTGTTATGAATGCTTGAATGTTTTAGCTATCTAAACTATGCTTTATTATGTACCTTTGCTTTGTAGCTTTTTAGTACTTTTAGATTATGTTTGCATTATCTTTAGTAGCCTTGTGCCCTTGTTGGATCTTGTATCCTTGATGTAACTAACATTAGTGTTTTGCATCGGTTAAGTGTTGGGCATGCAAATGATACTTTACATTGAACTTATTAGCTTGCATGTCTGGATGTTCATTCATTGTGTGAATGATCATTGTGGTCACTATTTATAGTGATTGTTCTTGTTTGGTCAAGCCATGCTTTATTGTTATATTCATTATTGCTTGATCGCATTGTGCTTGCTCCATATGCATTTCAAGATTTCTACTTATAGTGATCTTCTTATGTTATTGTTTTCAGGAAAACTTATCTGTATGTTCAAGAGCTTCAAAAAATCTAGAGTTAGATGTGAGTGAGTTTTGGCAACTGTTCCCAACTCACATTTTAAGTCTAGAGTCTATTTTAGGATTTTGTCATGAAATAGCCCAAGGGGGAGATTGTAAGGTTGAATTTATTCAACCATGTGTTGGCTTTATTCCGTGCCAAATTTGCTTGTATTTCAGCAATTAGATACCTTGTATTTAGGTGGTAATTATGTAAGGGTTATGTGTGAGAGAGTGTGAAGAATTCAAGTGTGTGAGCATTCAAAGTGTTTCTCGCGACTGTATCTCACAAGTGACTCGCAATTGGCAACTCGCCAAAATGCCACATGTGTGAAGCATGCAGGAAGCTGAAGGGTCACGACAGCTGGAGCACTACAAGACAAAAAGTATAGTCTGGCCTGGCAGTTTTCTTGCGACTCATCCTACTCATGAGTGAGTTGCCAAAATGCCCTGTTTTGCAGAAAAAATGACTTTTCACATTCCTCACATACCTTACTATAAATACCCTTATACCTACGAAATGTATAGAGTTTCTAGAGAGAATTTTGAGAGAGAAACCTTAGAGAAAAACAAGATTGACTCATCCACAATCTTAGACATTTGATTTTCCAAATTCCTCTACTCTCACCTTCTCCATTAACATACCCTTGAGAGGTTCATTAGCCAAATCCTTCTTTCACCATACCCTTATCAATGAGAAGGTATTTTGGTGCTTGGGAAGCAGTTTAGAGATGACCAATTTATTTGGTTGATACAATGGGCTTATTGCGGGATTCAAAAAACTAAAGAAGACACGGTTAGGCTTAACCTTGTTGGAGCAAAAAGCATACAGGGCTTAGGTGCATTGGGTAGATTAGGCTCGGAGGGTCTATTGCTATTCGTGTATCCCAACTTTATTCTTTAGCGGATCATTTCACCACTTGGAGGGCGGCAGAGAGGTTTTTCGCCGAGTTCTTCGATTTCCTCTTCGATAACACATGCCGGTGTTATCTTTGTGTTTGCATCTCTCTAACCCTTACTCTTACCTTTTAATTGTTGTTGTGTTGTGATTAATTATGGTTTAGAGTTGTTTATTTATTTGGGTTTTGCTTGTACTTATCATTCCGCACATCTATTGTTTGAGTATAAGCTTGCGTTGGTTAAATTTGAAATTGAGGGTCTAAACATTCATTAGTGTTTTACACACTAAGTGAACTTTTAGAGTTCCCATAAAAATAAAAAAAATAACAAGGGAAGACATTTGCTTTCTCTTTACTTTTCTTTATCATATTTTTTCTCCTTATTACATGCATATTCTATTTACCTTCTTCTTTTTTTTCTTTTTTTTTCTTTTTTTTCTTTTTTTTAAGGCCGAAAAATGGAGTCTTCAGTGTGGATTCACTGACCCCACACCCCACGAGTTGTTGTAACCAGTCAATGGATACCACCTAAGCTATCACGGAACTACTCGGACACCTCACCTCCAAACTGGACAAGCAAGGGAATGTCGGTGCTACTACTTGAATTACAATGTCCGGACTCACAGGCATGATGGAACTAGGGCTCCTACTGCTAGGCTACACTCTTGGCTGGTAGCATATTCTATATACCTTTAAAATCATGTTTTGAGTCCACATGACATTGTGTGTATGAGTATTATGTGATAATCATTACTCTTTGTTGAGTACCGGGAAAGAGATCTGTAACCTTCATTTCCCTTAAAGCATTCACAATGAGCTCAATAGATATCCTCTTTTCATTTTTCAGAATTTAGTTAGCTAAGCAATTTTACTTTCCCTCCAACAAGATCAATAGCCCCTTAATAAAATATTGCGAAGCTTTTCTGCGTATTTTCTCTTCAATTTTTAATTTTATCCGCCAACAACTCTCTCTTGTATTGAGGTACTCTAGCTTTGCTTTTTCTTTTTCTTTTCTTTTTTTCCTTCCAATTTTTAATTTCATCAACATACAATTCTTTCTCTCTTTCTCTACACAATTCTTATATCAAAACTGAAATTTTCTTCTCCACAAACTACAAAATCGAACTGGAAAAAACGGCCAAACCGATTTGGGTCAGGCTTTTTTTATCAATTTATTATGTCCACTAGTATATATATATATATATATATATTTTTTTTTTTTTTTGGTGCAGTCCTAGTACATAACTAAACTAAAAAATGAAAAGAAAAAAATTGTTGTAAAATTTTCGTTGAGTTCATTGTAAATGATCTTCCTTAGCTATTGAAAATTTTGTCCTCATAGTTTTAATAATGCAATTTCTTTTTAATAATAATTGTGATGCCCTAGTTAGGTCGACTGTTTGGGATGGAGATGGGATATAAAGAGTACCAACAGACAACTAGTTGATTGGATTTTTAATTGAGTGTATGTTGTGTAGTTTTGTTATGAGTCCAAAATTAGGCATATATTGGGTAGAGGTAGATCATGGCTTTATAAACATTTACAAGGCATCTCAATTATGACTAGACTAGTAATTTTAAGGAGTAAATGCAGGTGTGGCTTGTGCTCTTCTTTGAGCCCTGACAAGGATGTTAAGGATTTATGTGGGAGAGATAATGATGTCCCAAATTGATTGAATATTGATTGAATGTGTGTTGTGTATATGTGTTTTAAGTCCCATATCATATTATATATAATAAAAGTTGGACTTAGACACCGTGGTTCACATGTCTTCACCAAATTGCATAAATTTTATTAAATTTTTAGCTTTTTAAAGAACTAAAAAGAATAGTATACTACTAGGACTCTCATTTATTCTTATCATTAAATAAAATTAGATTAACATTATTTTTTATTTGTTAGGATATATTTCTTAAATTAAGGGATAATATTGAACATACAAAAATTTAATTTAGATAATATTTATCATATAATTAACATTATTTTTTTTATTTTTTAGGATATATTTCTTAAATTAGGCGATAATATTTAACATACAAAAATTTAATTTAGATAATATTTATCATCTAAATTTTCAAAATTTTAATATTATTAAATTAATATTATTTTGTCAGAATATCAAGCTACAAAACTTTATTATTAAGGGATAAGCACAATCCAAATTCATATTATAAATATATTTGTTCTCATCTTCTTCTCCTATAATTTCTAAGTTGATAAAAAATTTTGATTTGATTACAATCCAAATTCTTCAACTATTCCTTATCTTATTATCTTATTATAATATATAAGTCGATAAGTAGAACACTTAAAACAAAATTCAGCTTCACACTTCCATAAATTTTTTATTACACGTAAAAAATTGTAGAATTTTTTTAAAACTTTTTAATATATATATATATATATTTAGATTTTTAGATTTTAAATATATATCATATTATCATATCATATTATATATAATAAAAGTTTGGCTTAGACGTCGTGGTTGTGCCACGTGGCTTCACCAAATTGCAGAAATTTTATTAAATTTTTAGATTTTTAAAGAACTAAAAAAGAATAGTATATTACCAGGACTCTAATTTATTCTTATCATTAAATAAAATTAGATTAACATTATTTTTTATTTTTTAGGATATATTTCTTAAATTAAGGGATAATATTGAACATAAAATTTTATTAAATTTTTAGATTTTTAAAGAACTAAAAAAGAATAGTATACTACCAGAACTCTAATTTATTCTTATCATTAAATAAAATTAGATTAACATTATTTTTTATTTGTTAGGATATATTTCTTAAATTAAGGGATAACATTGAACATACAAAAATTTAATTTAGATAATATTTATCATCTAATTAGCATTATTTTTTTATTTTTTAGGATATATTTCTTAAATTAGGCGATAATATTTAACATACAAAAATTTAATTTAGATAATATTTATCATCTAAATTTTCAAAATTTTAATATTATTAAATTAATATTATTTTATCAGAATGTCAAGCTACAAAACTTTATTATTAAGGGATAAGCACAATCCAAATTCATATTATAAATATATTTGTTCTTATCTTCTTCTCCTATAATTTCTAAGTTGATAAAATTTTTGATTTGATTACAATCCAAATTCTTCAACTATTCCTTATCTTATTATCTTATTATCTTATTATAATATATAAGTCGATAAGTAGAACACTTAAAACAAAATTTAGCTTCACACTTCCATAAATTTTTTATTACACGTAAAAAAATTGTAGAATTTTTAAAATAATTTTTAATATATATGTTTAGATTTTTAGATTTTAAATATATATATAAATATAGATATAGATATAGATAAAAAATTTCTTCTCCTATAATTTATAAGTTAATAAAAATCTTAATTTAATTACAATTCATATTCTTCACCTTTTTTTTTTTTTTTTTTGAGATTGTATTCAAATTTTTCACTTGATCTATCTAATCCTTATTTAATTATTGTACTATACTACACCTAAAAAGAAAACATTTATATATTATAAAAAAAAGAACACGCATCCAAGCCTCCCATTCACACAAAACCCTAAACCTAGAACAATAAAACCTACTCCCAATCACTTCCATCCAAGCCTTTTCTCTGCGGTATCTAGATCTCTCTCAATCTCCTTCCATCCAGTTTCGTTGTATTTGATGTTTGTAACAGAAAGAGAGTCAAGCAGATCCACTGGAGCCTGGAGCATACACATGGACATGGCGGTAGTTGGTCAATTTATTGAAAAAAAAAATTTAAAAACACCACTACCACTTGACATGACCATTTGGTGGCTTGACAAAATTTACACTAAAAAAAAAAAAAAACACATTCGAAGCCGACTCAGCTTAGTAGTGTCTAATTGTTCTCAATAATTATATTTTATTGAATTATTTAAATATGTGAATGCCTAAATCTCACGACAATGCAGGTATGCATTCTTTCTTCTTTTATTATTATTATTTTCATTTTGTTTATTTTCTTTAGTGTTATTATTGGTTTTTTGACTTCATGTGATTTTAATTAATGAATTCAAAACATTTGAAAACATTGTCAAGTTTCTAAAGGCTTCTTCTTTGTTTTTGTATTTTGTTTTTATTAAATTGATTAGGTTTTGTGTATTGGTTGCCTTTTGTATAAACTAATTTTCTTAGCTTTGATCTAATTTATATGCTTAGGGTTAGGGTCTTAGAATTAATGATTAAATATGGTTAGAATTAATATATTAATTTTAACAATTTTCTTATTTGATTTTTATGTTACATCAAATTATCAAGATGTTCTACACATGTATTCTTGAATTATCAACTTTTATTTTTAATTTATAATATTATCAAGATTCTATTAATTTAGATTTATCAATTTTTTAGTACGTTTTTTTTAAATAATTATCAATTTAAAATTCAATTTGGAATTATCATTTTAATTTAGTTTTAGGAAGAAATCTTACCCCTTATTTTAGTGAGATAATTATTTACACTTGATAATTTTTTCTTTTATCTTTATTAAATCTATTAAAATATATAATTATTTATACATTTATTTTATAAGTTTTTTCATAAAACCGTGCAACGCACGAGCCTATAACTAGTCAAGCATATAATTGCTAGATCTGGGTTTTAATAACATCTACAAAAGGCCTTAATTATGACTAGATTAGTTCTTTTGAGGTATAAGTATATATGTGACTAGTACGATTCCTTGGGTCATTACAATATTAATATTTCAACTTTACAATTATGAAAGAAAAAAAAAATATATATATATATATATACCATATCTATAAAAAGCTTTACTAAGTACTATAAATTTTACTACATTAATCATAAAAAACAATTAAAATACTTATTTATGTAGTGATGAGCATTAAAATTTACAGTATTTTTGCATTTTTCTTTTTAATATGTATGTCAAGTTGTCTACATTTAATACATGAATTTATTTTTATGGAAACATTTAATACATGAAATTGGTAAGTCAAAACAGGTATGGAGACTTATCTATGATAAAATTCCTTATTTTATCATGTGTTTAAGTCAAAATACTTCCCAAATGGTACCATTTTTTATGCCAAACAATCCTCAAGGTCATTTGCTTGGAAGAGTATCTTGAAGTCTAGAAAAGTAATTTCCATGTGTGCAAAATGGAGAGTTGGGGATGGTCTGTCCATAAGCGTTTTCAAAGACAAGTGGTTACCTGATGCCTTGGGTGGGAGAGTGATTGGTACTAAGTTACACGGACACGGACATGGACACGGTACGACATGGACACGGATACGGGGATACGGCAATTTTTGAAAAATAAGGACACGACACGGCGTGGACACGGCAATTAAATAATTAATTAAATTTTATATTTAGGCATATTTTTTAATATTTTTAGACATAAAATACGTTTATGTCTAGAATTTAAATTATATAAGAACTACAAATAAGTAAACTAACACCTAAAGTAGTACAATAATACACAAAATATTTAGAGTACAAACCAAAAGTTAAAGAAACAAAATATATATATATATATACACAATATAACACAGTGCCAGAGAGAGTGGGATTAAAAAAAAAGGCGTTATAAGTAACGCAATGACAGTGAGGTAAGGTTGGCCAAAGCGGGAAAAAAAAAAAAAAAAAAAAAACAAACAAACAAACAAACAGGGAGAGAGAGAAGAGAAGAGGTCGGACCTGTCGCTTGTCGGTCCTGTCCACACCAAGAGCGAGAGAGAGATCGGAAGGCATGGCGTCGACAGCGACTGTCTATGGAGCTCGTCGATCGGCCCGATCTAGCACCGGCGAGGGACAGAGGGCAGCGGGACAGACACCAGAGGGAGGGTTGATCTGTGATTTTCTGTTTTCTTTTCTTTTTTTTCACTGCTGGTGTGTCCACTGTGTCAGAGACACGTCAGCGCCATGTTGGAGCTGCGTCGGTGCAGTGTCGAAAAAAAAAAAAAAAAAAAAAAAAAAAAAAAAAAAAAAAGGACACCGCTCGGACACCGGAGTCCGGTGAGTCGTGCCGGTATCCGTGTCCAACACGTGTCAGACACTGACACGTCGCCAAAAATGGCGTGTCGGTGCAACCTAGGATTGGTACGGTACAAGGAGTGGATGAAAGCATGAAGGTGGCTGACTTGATTGATGCTAGACTGGGATGTTGGAAAAATCGTTTAATTGATTCATGCTTTATGCCTTCGGTTGCAACAAGGATTAAGGCAATTCCACCATCTAACTTACCACAACCGGATATGTTATATTGGGCTTTTGAAAGTAATGGAGCTTATTCAGTCAAATCTGGGTACCGTGCTCTATGTGAGGAAGAAAGGACTGCTGAAGCCACAAGTTCAAATTCGGGGCTGGTAGCTGGGTTTTGGTCGAAATTATGGAAGCTGGGGGTGCCGGGGAAAGTTAAGCATTTTCTTTGGAGAGCTTGTACAGATAGCTTGCCAACCAGAATTAATTTGATGAAGAGGAAAATTCTAAGTGATCCGGTCTGCCATCTGTGTGGTCGAGCTGATGAAGATACGCTCCATGCATTGTGGGGCTGTGAGGCTGTCAAGCAGGTATGGGATCGTGACTTCAACTGGGAGAATAGTTTTGAAGCCGCACATGGCTCATTTCAAGACTTGGTAGAGAAGGTCCTATCAAAACCAAGAGTGCGTGAGGACTTTGCAACAACAGCATGGTTTGTATGGGCACATAGAAACAAGTCTAGACTGAATGAAAAAACAACTCCACTCAATGGTATTAGAGAGGCAATACGAAATTTTCTGCAACTGTTTCAGTCTTGCCGTGAACCACCTGTTAGTAATAAGAAGCAGAGACGACGCAACTGGATACCTCCAAAGCCAGGTGAGTATAAAGTCAATTTTGAATAGTGTCAAATGGGTGAGTTTGGGTGGGTTTGGGTGGGTTTGGGGTAGACATTATTGAGTTGGGTATATAAAACTCATTTATCCATTAAAACTCATTTAACTAATTACTTTTAACCCAAATCCAACCCAACCCAATTATTATGGGTAAACCCCAACTCACCCAATTAACCAATTATCAAAATTACCAAAATGCCATTAAAGTGAAAATGACCATTTTGAAGTTTTTTTTTGGTTAAAAAAACTATCATATTCCTTCAAATTCCGTCACTTTCTAACTAACCAAACAGAGAATAGAGAAAAAGTTTCCAACTTACATTTGCCGCTACCAGAGGCCTCATCGGGCTTTAAGAACCCTCCTTTCCCTTGCTCCAAGCTCAACCTTAACGGAAACACCTGTCCATGAAAACCACCAGAGCCACCACCTCCACTGCTAAGGTCACCGGAGCTTAGCTGAAGCATCATCGGAAGCGGATCGGTCCCCGAACCGCCCAAGCCTCCATCAATGCCGGTCAAGCCAGCCTCAATTGAAGCGAAGCTGGGTAGGCCGAGAATTTGCTCGAGGAAATCGTCGTTAGTGGCCTTTGACGGATTATTAGCCATGAGGTGGAACAGCCTGAGTCGGACTCGGCCTAGTCGTGGTGAGTCACATTGGTGAGTTACGAGTTTCAAAGAGCATCTACAAAGAAAGAAAGAGAGAGAGAGAGGTTTGATTTGCTTTGCTTTTCTTTGCTTTGCTTTGCCTAAATTTAGAGAGAGAAAAGTGTTTGGATGCCTAGAAAACGAAGGAAAATGAGAAACCAGAAACACTAAACGTCTGAGGGCTTCTTTTTTTTTTTTAATGAGAAGGGCTGGGTTGAATTTGGGTGAATTGTTTTTGGGTTAAATGTTTCTCAATGGGTTTTTAGTTAAAACCCAATAATTATTGGGTCTAATTAGGTTGATGCCCATTTAACCCAACTAATAATTGGGTGGGTTTGGGTTCAATTAGAGTGGGTGGGTTTGGGTGGGCAAATGGGCTTACTTTGCCACCCCTAATTTTGATGGAGCATTGTTTAATGAAAGTGGGGAAGCAAGTTTGGGCGTTGTGGTACATGACTCAGGAGGATTAGTTGTGGCAGCAATGGCAGAAAAAATAATCAAGCCGCATTCTATGGAGTGTCTGGAGGCGCTAGCAACAAGGCGTGTGGTGATTTTTGCAAAAGAAAATGTGTTATAACAATCCCACTTCGAAGGTGATTCAGAAACAGTCATCAAAGGGCTGTTTTGGGGGGGGGGGGGGGGGGGGGGGAGGGTGTTTGCAATCCTCATCTATAGGGCATTTGTTTAGAGACATTTTATTTCATGTCAGCTCCATGCAGAGTTTTTCTTTTGCTCATGTTGTAAGGCAAAGTAATGTGGTAGCACATGCTTTAGGCCAAAGAGCAAGATTATCTTTTCCTTTTTCTGCTTGGATGGAGTTTGTTCCGTCAGACATTATCGATTTTGTAACTGCTGATATCCACATTGTGGAATAATCAATAAAATCAGTAAGTTGTCTTTTCTCTCCCAAAAAAAAAAAAAGCTATTGACTCTAAAAAAAAATAATGAAATATTTAACTTCTATACTTTTTCATAGTTTAGAAGTATTGTCTAATATTGAACATTATTAAGTTGCAAGTGCATAGTTACCGAAACCTACAAAGTAATTTACAATTCTTAAATTAATAAAGCAAAACTCTCAATAGTTATATACACACACACTCAAAACTAATAGAAAAATGCAAATATATAAACAAAGACCATGATATGAGGAAGACACACCATGTTTCAAATTTGAGTAGTAATATGACTTTCTTGTAGTAATAACAATATAGACAATTCAAAACATGGAACAATATCAAAATTATAATACCTAATTCCATTATCTTTTATGTTGAATCCAAACAAATAATTAATTGAAATTAATCCAAACAAATAATTAATCAACCAAAAAATCATAGCTTTTAATAAGAAAACAAAAAATCACAGGAACCTAAATAAAAAGCATTTAAGGTGAAGAGTTAAGATCAACCTACTGAGACGCAAATACCAAAAACCCTAAGACTTAAAACTTCAAAATTTATAGAATCCCCAAATTCTACCTCAAAACCAAACCAAATTCAACAAATTTATATATAACATGCCAAATAAAAATTTATCGTTCTCTAGGCTGGAAGACATAGGTTGTAGCTTTGATTTTTCTCCAAAAAAATAGAGATGTTTTATCTACCATATGCAATATAAAAAAATAATAAGTAAAAATTTCAACCCAAAAACCAAACCCACGAAAAAAATGTCAATATAATGATGGAGATTAACCCAAATACTCAAAAGAAAATCAATTCTAAACATAACAAAAGAATAAGATAGAAAGAAAATCTCAGGCACATATGAAAGCAAATAAAAAATTTGACATAAAAGATAAATTTCATAAATAACAATATAAACAAATATCCACATATGTTGAATTGAAATTTTACTAATAATAACAATATAAACAAATTCGACATAAAATTCATTAATCAAAGAAGAAAGTTGAATCAAATTGCTTGCGCTTTTATTTTTTTAATTTTACATTAGTCTCCTTTTTTTTTTTATTTAATCCTAAAGTGAAGCTAAGTTTAGGGTTTTAAGGTGGTAATTGCTAAGGTTGTCAAAATCGCGATCTGGATCGTAGGATCGCACAATTTTATGATCTCATCTCACCAAAACATTTAGGATCGCACTAGGATTGTAAAAATGGTAGGATCGTGTAGGATCGTATAGGATCATAGGATTGTATGGGATCCTACAAATCCTACCAAAAACATAATTTTTTTTTTTATGGGATAAATTTTTTGTTTTGATGAAGCTTTAAGGGTTTTTATTTTTTCATGTTGGGGTGGTATGAATTTTTCTTTTATTTTTATAAAATTATGTTAACCTAAGCAAATGTTTTTTAGTTTCTAGTGCACTTGTAATCAAAATGAAGGAATGCTTCATCATTTCTAAATGAAGAATTTGAAGTTGGCTTTGCTACCTTTTAAGCTATAACATTGTTAAATTTGTTTGATCAATATACTAATTTGTATTCTAATATTACTAAAATATTTTTTATATATAATTTTATCAGTTATGCTTGTATTTGTATATTGATTGATTTTTTTTGGCATGCTCTTTAATTGTTGTTGAGTGGTATAACTCGAATAGTTGAGTGTGAAATTGTATCTTGATGTCTTTTGCAACTCTATTATACAAATATATAATGTCTATATAGATGATGAAATGGAAGATGATGATTAGGAATTTAGGACGGTAGTTATAAGAACCTTAGAATGAGAAAAATTAAACATTCACTTTACCTTAATATTTATCTTACTTTTGAATTTCATATTGTAGTTAGCTTGTTTCCATTTGCTAATTTATTTTGGATTTCAAACTTGGAACTTAGAACTTGGAAAATATTTTCCATATGTTTTGATAAATATTTTGGTATTTGGTTGCTAATTAAACATTTATTGAATTTTTTAGATACTTTGGGTCGAAACTTAAATATATTTGTTTTGTTAGTATAGACTTAGTGATGTATGACATGCAAATTATATCATATGATGCAAATCTTAGATTTTTTATGAATGAATTTATATTTTACATGATTATTCAACATAAAAAGCCATTATCAATGTGTTTTTTACTTTAAATCTAAAAATATGTAGGATCTTACGATTCACAATTTGATCCTATGATCTATGATCCCACCTACATTCAACGATTTTACATAGGATCCCGATTTTGACAACCTTGCTCCTAACAGGAATCCATCTCTTTTTTTTTTTCTTAATCCTAACTTTTTTTTATGTGAGTCTCTTTTTTTTCTTTTTCTTTTTTTAATTCTTAAGTGAAGTTAAGTTTAAAGTTTTGAGGTGGTAATTGTTAGGACTTTGAGGAGGGGAGAGAGAGTCCTAACAGGAGTCTCTCTCTCTCTTTCTCTCTTTTTCTTAATCTAATGCGAGTCTTTTTTTTTTCAACGTGAGTCTTTTTTTTTTTTTTAAGTCCTATTTTCAATGTGAGTCTCTTTTTTTCTATGTTTTTTCTTTTAGTCCTATCAGAATTTTTTTTTTTATGTAGATTATCAACGTTTGAGTTTGAATTTAAGTTAGACTTATTAAAGAGATAGAGCTTCACTCCTTCTTAAGTTTTGATTAAACAAAAATAATTTCGTTAAAAAAAATGATAACGATAAGTTTGAGTTTAAGTTGACTTGTTAGAGAGATAAAGTTTCACTCCTTGTTAAGTTTGGACTAAACAAAAATAATTTTATTTAAATAAAATGATAATTTTATTTAAATATTGTGTTGACATGGAAAATTGTGAGAGCTTCAGACGCTTTGGTTTTTAATTTTGGATTAAACAAAAATAATTTTATTTAAATAATGTGCTGATGTGGAAAATTGCAAAAGTTTCAGAGGTTTCGGTTTTATCTATATACTAGTTAAAAGCCTGTGCGTTGCACGGTTTTATGATAAAATTTATAGAATATATGTAAAAATAATTATTATATTTTAATAATTATTATAACAAAATAAATAATTCTTATAACGAAAGGAATAAATTGTATTGGTATAATAGTGATAACACCTCAATACAAAAATATCTTCTAGCATACTAGTTCTGCTATAATGTCATTTGTTGTTACATGTATCAAACTATTCGCATATAAATTTCACATTTGATGGATCTACATATAGATTACAAACCTTTCTTAGGATAGCTTGAAATCTTTTTTGACAAACCTGAAATAAAAAAATCAAGAAGAAAATTAAACTGAATTAAAAAAAAAAAAAAAAAAAAAAAAAAAAAAAAAAAAAATATAGATTGTAAAATTGCATATGAGTCTATGACTGCTTTAAAAAAAAAAATTTAAATAGCTATCATTTCAACTTTGATTTTACTATTTTAGTCAAATAAGTTTGATTATTGTAAAGGATAAAAACCCTATTTTATAGTGATGATGGCTCAAGAGTAAAAATAATCAATGCACAAAAAAATTGATATTGGAAGAATGATGACTTTTTAAAGATTATGAAAATTCAGGAATTAAATTTCCAAAATTTTGCAATTTAAAACGAAAAAATAAATGATTAATGAAAATTTGTTGGGAATAAAAAAATTATACTAATAATTAGCAAAAAATATTAATTAATGTTGCAAACTGATACATAATTCTATGAACACTTTACATAAATAAGTATTAAGTGATTATATTTAAAATATAAACATAAAAAAATAAAAAATAAAAAATAAAAAGGAACAACATGAATAAATCTGATTTGACAAAAATATATTTCATTTTTGTTTAAAAAAATTATATAAAAAAATCTTATTAACTTAATAGTGGTGTATTTAAATGATCCAAAAAAATAATAAAGCATATACTTTTGAGCCTAATCACATCTAGCAAATAATAAAGCATTCAAAATATTGAAAGGCAATTTAAGTTCATGTATGCTTGCATGAGATACGTAGCTGTCCACCATTGCTGCAATAGCAATGAAAGCCTCATCTTTAAGATAAAGAATCAACATAATGCTTGTAAAAGTTGCCTAAAAGAGTTAAAGATTCAGTAAGATTATAGAAAAATTAATAAAATGTAATTAATTATCTCACTAAAATAAGGGGTAAGATTTCTTCCTAGAATTAAATTAAATTGATAATTCCAAATTAAATTTTAAATTGATAATTCTTTAAAAAAAATGTACTAAGGAATTGATAAGTCCAGAATTAATATAATCTTGATATTATTTTAAAATTAAAACTAATAATTCAAGAATACACGTGTAGAAATCTTTATAATTTGATGGATTATCAAATTAATAGGTAAAGAGTCAATATTTATAGAGGTTTATATAATGGATTTCATGGATTCAAAACTGCATTTATGACTCATAAACACAACCTTAAAAAAACTTTAAAACAAAGAAGAGAAATACATACCTGTAATAAGAAGAAAAAAAAGGAGAGTTAAATTGCCTATGTAGGTTTGATAAAGACTTCTACTATGGATTTCACAAACATCAAATTGCCTAAGTAATAAGAAAAAGAGAGAGAGAGAGAGAGAGAGAGAGAGAGAGTTAGATTTCTAAATAACATAGAAATGGTAAGAGAATGAGAATTATTGATAATGGGGGAGAGAAAAGAAAAAGAAGTTGTTGTGCCTAAGAATATATAAGAATAAAATGTTGACATCAATGACATGAACGTAATGTAAAAAAAATAAAAAATAAAAAAAGTATGTAAATGTGAATGATGCTAATAAGAAAATAGGATAGATTTTTTATTTTTTTTTATTTTAAGTTATAATCAGTTTAGAAATTTAAAGTTATTTAAAGAAGAAGAAGTTAAACTCAAGATAACTTTATCCAAAAAAGCAATAAAGTCATAGAAGAAAAGTTGATAAGAACAAAGAAGATGATTTATTTACCATTTTTTTTTTTAGCTAAAAATAATTACTGCAATTTGAATTTAAAAAAAAAAAAAAAGTCATATGAATAGTATGAAAGGAAAAAAAAATTTGATATGAATGTAACATAAAAAAAAAAAAAAAAAAAAAAAAAACATGATTGATGATTGATGGTGGTAAGGAAACAAGATAGAATTTTTTCTTAAAACCTAATTATCATTGTAGAAATTAAAAACTAAAATAAAAACACAAAGAAGAATAAGTTGTTATCAACGTAACTTTATCCAAAAATGAAATTAAAAATGATCTATATTTGTAGAGTCTCATTTGATATAATGTAGCTCAACAGAAGTTTAGTAACAATAAATGTTACGATATTATATATTATATAGACATAGATTCATTTTTTATCAAATAATTTTTTTATATTTCCTAAGCAAAATGTTTGTTTAGTTTGTTTACTTATTAAACTACCAGTTCTTTTTTTAATAATGCTAGTGATGATTAAAGAATAGAATTTAGTGAGAAATTATGAGCATCCCTTTTTAATTGTTGACAAAAAGCATAAGAAAAGTAATTAAAGTCAGAATCTTAAACTTCCATTGATAGAATTAGATTCCAAGAACAAGAAAATCTAGTTAGAAACACAACTATTGACTTTGTGGGATTGAGTGTTTTTTTTTTTCTTTACAAGAAAATCTAGTTAGAAACACAACTATTGACTTTGTGGGATTGAGTGTTTTTTTTTTCTTTGATGCATGCCTAAAGAAATCTAAAAGCTTATAGTTTAAGGGTTCAATTACTGATGGGCATTTCTCTACGAAGGACTACATAATCATGATGGACAAACAACTTAAAAGAGCTTAAAGTTGAAGACTTCCCCGCCATCAATAGCGTAGTGAGCTGTGAAATCTCTGCCGAGCATAGAACCTATAATTTTCTCCCAAAGTTGAAGAAGATTTCACTTCATTACATGCCTGGATTAGTTAGCATCTCTAGTGGTTTACACATTGCTCCGAAGTTAGAATGGTTGAGTTTTTATAATTGTCCAAATCTTAAGAATCCATTACTTGATGAAAAATCTAGTCATGATTTGAAGAAGATAAAGGGTGAGAAGAGTTGGTAGGAAGGATTGGAGTACTGGGGCAACGGTTGTCCTGGCTATTTGGATGAAATTTTTGTTCCAATTGACATATGGGATTGCTGAGCACTCGATATATTACCTAATCAAAATTAGTCTGGTCATTTCATTATGCAAGCTCATTGGTTCTATGTTAATGATATATTGTAAGCTGGGGCATCCATGGACCACTTTCTATTTTCTCTGCTCGTACTCTAGTAGCAGCTATCAGCTATGTACGTATCTTTCATTGAATATAGTCGCTCCTGCCTGATGTATCTTTCTCCTGTATTTGTGAAAAATATGTAGTGTGGATGTATCTTTCTCCAACCAGTTTAGTAGGCCATCTCATGGTTAACTAATTTCCTTTTCCCTCTTATCTTCGAGAACGTATTTGGTATCAAATGATACCATATCAGCAGTATCAAAATCCAATAAGTATGAGACATGTCATCAAAAAATAACTACCTTACTAACAAATGAAAGACGTGTTAGTAGGTAGTTATTTTTGTACACATGTTTCTTATTTATTGAATTTTGTTATGGATGACATAATATTATTTGATACAAAATAATTTTTTCTTATCTTCACCTAAGAAGGAAATCTGATATAGCCCGTCATTGCTCCTACCCACTGTGTTAAATAATTTGTGTAATAAATACTACTCTTTGCTACATGTATTATTCTCCAACATGGTATTTCTCAAACTCACTCATATATCTATTGTTAGTCACAAAAATGTCTTGTCTCTATCTTCTCCAATTGTCTACTTCTCGTTACCTCTCCTTTTTTCTCTTTTGATGTGTACTGTGTAATAACAAAAAGGGAAAAAAAAATTTAGAACAAAATTCTCTAAACTCCAACTTCTTTGAATCACTTCCCTATTTTTTTACCCTCTAAAAACTTCATGGGGATTTATTATGGCACTGCCGAAGAAACCAAAATCAATCCCCTTCTCCCATTCGCTGAGAAGTTTATTATCAAAATTCCACAGACCCCGTTGCAATCCTGTGACAGCTCTCTCAGCTACCAGAACTTGAACAAGAATAGACTGTCCCCCACTTCAATGATTTTCTTGAGCGTTGTTTCTGGCTCCATGCTCTGCTAGTAGTTGCTTTTACCGCTCGTCTGTTGTAGGGTTTTTTGGCGAGGAAACTCCCCATCAAACTCAAACGGGATTCCTCAATTTCCTTCATCGTATTTCGTTAGCGATCTTATTGTCTTCCTCCTCATTGTCAGTTAGGGACATGGTTTGAAGCTTTGTAACTACATTAGGATCAATTTGCATAGGCCACCATCGTTAGAATTATAGATAAATGATTAAATTTATAATTTCCTTAAAGCCTAAATTTTTGGCATAATTGGACCAGCCATTTTTTAAAAATAAAAATAAAATTATTGTTAATTTGATGAAAAATTTCAGGGAAGGGGAAAAAGTGTACGTTATTGAAAGATAAAGAGAAGATATTACTACATTTTAATCTAATAGGGAACATTGATCATGGAAAGTCCTATTTACCCCTAAAAATATACACTATTTAAAGAAAATTTTAATTCTTTTATAATAATAAAAAATATAATTTTAATCATACATAAACCCATAACCCATAACCTCTAAGCTCAAACCCCTTAAACCCATAACTTCAAACTTTCACTCTTCGATCCGAGGCCCATGAAGGATCTATATGGCACGTGGAAAAGAGTTTTATGAAGGTGGAGGTCTAACAATCGAAGATTGGAGTTGGTGATAATGTGGCTGCACGTGGATATTTGGAGGTCATCATGAACACGGGTGTGGGTTTATTAATTCACATTTGGGTCTGTGTTGGTTGTGTAGAGGTAGGCCTGTGTATATGGGTTTGTAGTATGTGTGGGTGTGTATTTTTTGGTGTATACGCGGATGGGACTCTAGCTTGTACATTGTGTATTAGTTGAAATATTGTGTGTTTGAATGTGGGGAGAATATGATGTGAATGAGTATGTGGTATGTAGAGCAAAATATTTGATGAAAATACTAAGAGATTAAATGAGTATTCTGATATTGCTTGTCTATTTTCTTCTCTTGATTTGCTGGCTTTAATTGGGTCAGTTTCTCTCCGTTTTTGGTTGGTTGCTCTATTATTTGTTGTGGTGTTCCTCTGGAATGGAAATTTTGGGTATTAGAGATGAACCGGAGAGGCAGCCTATCATATTGACGATGTTATAGACAAATACATTCTTCATGTTACACAACATTGTCACGAGAAAGGATTTGCTGCTTTCCTTCACAAATTAGGTTAGCTTACAGAAAAAAGTAAAATCACATCATGAAATAGCCACCAAGATTCAAGATATTAAAATATTAGTCCGTGAAATCGAAGTGAAAGATATGGCTTTAATTCTCAGATCAAGAATCACAAAGCGGTGAGGATGGTGAGAACTGACAAGAGAGAGAATTGAAATTTGGTTTTTATTTTTATTTTTATTTTTTTATATATGAAATGGGTGCAAAGTTGGCCACTGATGTGGTAGGTAAATCAATTTTATATTATTCTAATTAACATGTCAAACTTTTCCATCCAAGGAAGAACAACATGAACCAAGTTAAAATTGCACTAAAAAGTTAGGGACTAAATTAACACAATTAAAAAGTTATAAACCAAATTGAGATATGATGTAAAAGTTAAGAACCAACTTTGTAATTTATCCATCCATTTTATATTTATCTGTTTAACGCGTCAAACTTTTCCATCCAATGGATAACAGCTAGAGTCAAATTGACACAGTATTAATAAGTTATAAACCAAATTGACACAATTAAAAGATTAAAAACCAAATTGAGATATGGTTTAAAGAATATTGACCAACTTTGTAATTTAACCAATTTAAAATTCACATATTTTATAAGTCTAAATATTAGCCTAAGTACATTAACCAATATATTAGCTCAAATAACATGTTTCTTTTTAAAAAACCAAAAACAAAATTCAAAATTTTAATATTTTAAATTTTTTTTATTGTATTGGTCAAAACACTCGAAATATGCCTGGCAAAGCCAGTATAGACCAGTACAACTCAGTATTTTTTTTGATACATTTTAGAAGAATACTAGTACTGACTTAATGGATAGCATGTATATCACCAGTACCAGTACAATATTGACTTTCCAGGTTTAAATCATATTCATCATATATCAAGCAAGACAAAGATTTGGGAAATATGATCATGAGCCAATTCGAGCTTTTCCAAACAAAAAATTAAAAGTTGTAGATATATGAAAAAAATCAATTTGGCTACCAAAAAACTCGAGTAAATTAGCAAGATTGCATATTAAATGGTATAACTTCATTAGAAATTTTAGAAAATCAGGACCAACCATATGGAAGGGTTTCAGTCCATTTATTTAAATCAGACACTAAACAATCACATGTCAAAATAGTAGAAACTCACATTCATGTTATTTTAAAATGTATAAAAACATGAAAGTTTTAAATCTTACAAACCAAACGTTTGGAGCAAACATTCTCCCCCCCTTACACGGGAAAGTTGTGAACAAGAATGAAACCAAATGCGCTAGTTTAAAATGTATATAGATTGTAATAATTGTTCAATAGCATCTTCTCACCATAAAAATTAACACCATTGCCTTCAATATGTCCCAAATTAACTACATTCTCATTTTAAGGGCAATTTTGTCAACATTGAGCAAATAAATATTGAAATCCTCTCTAAATATAGCCACTTCAACGAGTCATCAAACCAAATGCATTTCCAAATTCCAACCATAATTATCACTTTAATTCCAAGTCACTTTTCAACTCTTAAGTGTTGAAGTTCAAAGAGTTGTTCAATCATGTCATTGGAGAATGCCTTCAACTTCAAACATCTGCACATATTTAAGCTTGTTAGTCAAGCTAGACTTCTAGTATATACAGTACATTTCTAAATGCTTTCTGGAAGCAATACTGTTCGTATGTACACAAAAGTTTCTGTTATTAACAAATCAAACAAAAATTCATGAAATACCCATGTAAGAGTGAAGAAAAATTGACATCTTACATGGTATAACTTTGTTGAAAAGTTTTCATTAAAGATTTAATACAATCATGACCAAATATAAGGAAGGTTTCAACCCAACATTCATCGCATCCAGACGATATCTTGAAAAGGAAACAACATCAAATTTAAATAGGCTAAAGTGCATACTACACCCCTAAAGCTTGCTATGCGTGTTTAGTTCGTCCAAATTAAATGATGCTATATCATTTTCATTATGCCACTTTATTTTTGTAACTAACAAAAACTGTAAGTTATTTTAATTTTATAAAGTATTTTAAGGCTACAAAATGATGTAGCATCATTTTATTGGACGAATTAAACATGCATGAAAAATTTATGTGGCATTTAACGGAAAATATAGATAGAGGGTGACTGATGCAAACAAAATATAACATTCAGAGGTAAATCTAAATTTTGAAACTTCAGGGCGTAAAATCCAAAGACTCCCACACTAAAAGAGTGTAGTTTGCACTTTAGCCATTTAAATATTACAAATTCAGAGTTTGAGCTGATATTTTTACCATTACCTCATCCAGAAGAACTACTGTGAAGGAGATTGAAACCATATAGAACTTAATCTTTCTTTAATAGCATCATCTTCCCATTCCAATTCACTCCACCATGATTCATGTGCTTCAATACATCTCAAGTTGATTGCATTCTCATTGTTGAAAGGCAATTTTGTCAACATTTTGCACATGCATATCTTAATCTTCTCTAAAGATGACCATTTTAATGAGTCGTCTATCCAAATGCTTGTCACTTTTGGAAGATTAGAAAGTACTAACATCTTTAATTTTGGAAGCACGTCAGGTTCCATCCCATTATTCTCAGACACTGTAATTATCTCTTCAAGTTCAAGGCACTCTTCAACTTCTAAGTGTTGAAGTTTAGAGAGTACTTTAATCATGCCACTAGAGAATATCATCTTCAACTTCAAACATTTGCTTAAAGTTAAAGTTGTTAGCTGTGATAGGCTTTCACTATGTATAGGACCTTCCCAAATGGTTTTCAATTCTAGAACATTATTTATGACCATCTTTTCCAAGCATATTAATGCCCTTCCATCTATACGGTTACCATCAACAATCGTTTCAATTTCATTGCATCCTTCAATCAAACAACCTCGCATCTTGTTGATACTATCAATACCAAAATCTGATAGTCTTGAAGATCCCTTGTGGCCGATCCATTCGAATGCATGAGTCTTCAAAAGAACACCTGAAATTATTGGATCTACAAGTTCACCATTTGCAAACTTCAAACAATTCATATTTTGATATTCAAAGCAATCAAGAATTTTATAAAGGCCCGTGTCATGACAACCAACAGAAAATTGAAATGTGAAGGGGCAATCTTTCCACGTTGGGCTCATTGAGATAAAAACATCAAGACAAGCTACTGTAGGGAAGCAAATTGAAAGCGAAGTCAAATGTGTCAAGCTAGCCACTTCCTCAGAAATAACCTTTGCAGTATGCTCCCAACTTTGACTATTTGGATCCACATCTATTTGTAGCTCTTCCAATAAAGTAAGACTTGAAAAGACATTTTGACAATATTCTACATCACTTGAATCTCTAAAGCCAAAATTCAACCATGACATACGTAAACACTTCAACTGAACCAAATGTTTAATATCAAATGGAAAATGATTAAGCTGAGTGCCTCGAATATCAAGCACCTCAAGATGCATAAGTCCATCTAAGTGGATTTTCATTAGACTGACGCAAGAATGCAGATACAATGCTTTGAGACGCCTTAACAAAGATATAGAAGGTGGTAATAACTTAATTCCAGTGTCATGTAAATCTAGAACTAATAGACTTTTCATGTATCCAAAGAATGAATCAGGAATCACTCTTAGTTCCGGATTTTTCTGTAATAACAAAGTTGAAAGCTTACTGCAATATGGCATTTCCGGTAAAGTGCACAATTTACTATCCATCAAGGAGATTCGATTTGCTTGTTTCCATTCCACCTCACTGGGCTCTTGCAACCCTTCATGGGATTTCACGAAAATATTAAATTTACGTGTTTTATAAGAAATGTCAAGTGCCATATTCCTTATTAATTTGTTCATCCTTACAAAGTTCATCTTTTCACACTTCTCTAGCAAAGACACGTTGATAAGTTCCTTCAATATTGAATGCCCTTTATCACGTGCAACTCTAAAACCATTTGCATCACAAATGAAACCTTCAACTGTCCAGCATTCCAACAGAGGATCTATACAGATCTCATAGTCTTCAATATATAATGCACAATACAGAAAGCAATCCTTTTCATCCTTATTTAATAATTTATAACAAACCTTTAAGAACTCAATCAATTCATCAATGCCTTCGATTCTGATACTTGGCCAATTTTTTTGAAAACGACTTAATCCCTCTCTCCAGAGTTGAATACTATCCATTCTTCTAAAATTACTTGCTACCTTGTCTATCAAGAGCGGCAAACCAACACATTGTTTGACGACTTTAAGGGCTATTTCTTCAACATCTGGAATATTAAAATTTCGACCCACCTTTGCCTTGAACATTTCCCATGCGTCAAGTTTAGACAATGGTTGCACTTTAATTTCAATATCAGTACCCATATCACTACAAACATGTGAATATCTAGTTGCCAAGACCACCTTGCTATTTTCACTTTCATAAATTCCTATCAGAGATAGATCAAGACATTCCCAAACTTCATCCAAAAGAAGTAGATACCTTTTTCCTTTTAACTCTCTCCATATTTGTTGAGAAATTTCATCAGGATCAGTGATGCCTTCCACATTCAATTTTAACCGATCTGCAATTTTGTGTAGAAACTTTTCTAAACTCAAATGCTCTGATACAGTTACCCAAATAACAATATCAAACATTTTAGCAGTATCTTCATTGTTATTTAAGCACTTCATTATGGTTGTTTTCCCGATTCCCGGCATTCCCCAAAGTCCGATTCTTTTTGCATCCTTATCTCTTAAATGGCCCAATATTTCTTCAACAGTTGAGTGGAGAAATTGCTTGTCTTCTGGTTTGGGTCCACGCATAATTATCACACGCTCTGGCAATTTCTCAACCAGCATTCGTATCTTAGAATTTTCCTCTAAGCAAAGATTACACAGTTCATTGCACTTCTCTGCCATTCTTTTGCTAAGATCTGTGTGTAACTCACTTGACCCATCCCCACTCCGTCTCTTTTTATTACTTTTTTCAATATCGTACTTGATTTCAAGTTCTCTCACCTCTTTTTCACTCTTCATGACCCTAGAAATCCAAGCTTCACATGCTTGAGTGACTAGCTTTGTCTTTGTTAGAGCCAATATATCATCCCTTCTGGCATACAGCTTCTTTGCTTGTTTTCTTAACCTTTCATGGTTGTCTTCTAGATCATTTTCAGCTTCATTATCAGCTTTGCGCCTCAATTGAGTGAAAATCTGTTTCCCACGGTCGTAGAACTCCTTCCCCACTGCAGAACCTATAGCAGAAGCCGCACTCGAACATATTTTAGAAACTGATGCCTCCAACATATCTGTGTCACAACAAAAAGGAATTTAAGACATTAACAAAAATGAAAAATGAAGAGTGAATTTTCAGTTTAGAGAAGTAATAATAAAAATATATAACACAAACAAGGATGTAATAAGTCAAAAGATGCTAACTTAATTCGCAATCATGTTACTAGACGCACTCACATGGTTAAATTACATAATCAAAGCAACAGTTTTCACATTCTCATGAAAGATCTTTAGATGGAGGTTATTTTTAATCAACAACAACCAAGCCTTAGTTCCAAAAATTTTGAGTCAATTAAGGATTTGAACACACTTGTCAGGGTCAACCAAATGTTTTTTTTTTTTTCGGTCATTCTATTCTATCCGAAGTCGTTTCGCTCTATTACTTACTTGATTGACATGTCATTTTTACTAATTTTATTAATGTTATTTTTGGCATTCCTCTACCTTTTTCATTCCTCTTGAATCTTTTTCTCATTAGTACATTAATCACTCTCCTCTGAACATGATCAAACTATCTCAAGTGACACTTTTAATTAATGAAGATTTATTCATTCATGGGCTAATGCCCCTTTTTGTAAATTTATTTTTCCTTAAAACCTAATATTAAAACACATACTTTGCTCATGGAGCATTTTCACTCATAATTTATTTGTACTATTGTTTTAAATATAAAATAGAAATAATTTTATGACCCTTGTTATTTCTTGTGGTTTAGTTGTCTTGAAGAACATATGCATTCCACATCAAGTTGGTATATACATCAATAACCCAACTTTAGAAATTTATATTAGGCCAATTTTGTCATTTGGCAAGTTATTTAGTTAAACAGACCTTGTTCCAAATTATTTAGGGCCATAGCATTTGAAACACAATTTTTTGAAACTTCAGTAGTACATCTCAATTTCGCTATCCTTGAGTTCTATGCCACAGCGACTGAGTTGACAGCGACTTATGTGTTGATTTGTTAAAAAAAAAAAAAAAAAAAAAATTGCCCAATTTAAAACTCAAGTTTCAAAAAATCGAGTTCAATGGAGAAAAAACTAATAACAAAACTCTAGTTTCTTGATAAGCAACTCGATATTTTAAACCTCGAGTTTTGTTTAAATTAGGAGCACCTGGTTCCATTTTTCAAAAGTGTTTTTCAAAAGTATTTGCCCACGTGGAATTTGATTTATCAAACATCAAGTTCCTTTTACCATTTCCGACCCAAATCTCTCATCTCGTTTCTCACTCTTTGTTCTCACTCACTCTCACTCTCATCTCTCTCAATCTCTTAGAAAACCCAAAAAAGGTGTTAGGAACCTAGTGGTTCTTAATGGGGGACAAATAGGAATTGTAGGAGAGTGTATGGGAATGGTGGGGAAATTGACTTAATTCGAATTAGTCACTTTCAATAGAGAGAGAGAGAGAGAAGAAATACACTAAGCAAGAGATTGATTTATTCTTCAATGATATCTAATGTTGAATTACAATTATGTATTTATAGGAGACTAACTCTAATCTCATTAGCCCACAACGCTCAAGATAATTGGCTAGTTAATTCAACATGTGCTCTATAAATTAAGCCATGTATTAAATGAGCTACATGTGCTCAAATCCTAACAAACTCATCATTATCTCAACCAACTAACTAACTAACTAATAAAAGAGATTACAATTATTTCATATTCCTAACATATCCCTCCCCTTGAAAACACCTTGCCCACAAGGTGGTGTTGTGAAATGACACCTTCATTAGGGGAAACCAGCCACATTTCAATACTCCAAAGCATCTTGAACATTGAACACACCAACTACTTCCAAGCACTTTGCCACTGCCCATAACTTGAGCAAGTAGATCCCATCCTTAACTAGATCAACAAAGGAGCACCAAGAAATCTTTACGACGTGGCCTTTCTTTCTATCAAATACCAAACCTCTAACCATAAACTTTCAAACAAATGACCACCCATGCAACTCACATGAGTAAGGAGATGATTGTCCACAAACTGCAAATAATGTAGTAAATGGATCCAACTGATCACATTCCCATGAAGCCGATATTGAGGATAAAGAGTTTCTTGAGAGCAATTTTTTTTTTTTTTTTATAAGTAATAAGAATTCATTGATAATAAAAATAGAGACACCCAAGCACACAGGGAGTATACAGGGGTGAACAAGTCAAGAACGAAAATTACAAAAGTCAAGTAAATCCAAAATAGAAAAAGGATGGTTTCTCCACACAGAGAACCATTCAAGTAAGGTTCGGATGAAAAGAAGCTTGAAGTCAGGCATAGCACGCTCAAAGTCTTCAAAGCATCTACTATTCCTCTCCTTCCAAATACACCACATCAAACAAAGAGGAACGACCTTCCAAATAACTCCATGGCGGTGGCGACCAAAGCGACCTTGCCAGCAAGCAAAGAGCCCAACAACAGACAAAGGCATGACCCAACACACTCCAAATAAACCAAAAACCATATCCCATAACTCCGAAGCAACCGGGCAATGAATGAAAAGATGGTCAACACTTTCACTATTACACTTGCACATATAACACCAATCCAAAATGCAAACCTTTCTTTTCCTTAGATTGTCAATAGTCAAACATTTCCCCAAGGCTGCGGTCCAGACAAAAAAAGCCACTCTAGAGGGGATCTTCTGCTTCCAAATGCTTTTCCAAGGGAAAAATTACTCACTATGGCCAACAAGAAGATGGTAGTATGCACTAACCGTGAACCCCTTACTCTTACAAGGCAGCCAATATCTCTTATCCTCCTCGATTCCCCTTACAGGAGTGCTATAAATGGAATTGATGAAGCTCCTGAAAGCTTCCAATTCACGATTATGCACCTCCCTACAAAACTGAATCTCCCAATGGAAGACTCCATTGGAGAACCTCATTAGATCCGCCACACTTGCCTCTTTGCTACAGCTGATCCTATATAATTCGGGATAGCGGACAGCAAGAGAGGAAGTCCCACACCAACGATCTAGCCAAAACTGCACTTTTGAACCATCTCCAATATCATACATAATAAACCGAGATAAAGAGTGCCACCCCCTGCTAATATTTTTCAACAAACTAACACCGTAAGGACCAGAGGAAGAGCTAGAACACCAACCACCCCAATCACAACCATACTTTACCTCTATCACTTGACGCCAAAGAGCATTGAGAGCAATTTCTATATCTTCACAACCTTTAAGATCCCAACACACACCCAAGTCCTTACAAAAATTATGATCATCATGTTTATTAAACCCATCATTTATCCCACTGTAGCCACCAAGAAAAGATCATCTACTTTAAATTCAATTGCATTACCACCAATGTGCGTGGCTATTAATTTCATGACTTCATTCTTGATTACATGAGCAGCCCCATTTGCTGAAGCATGAGTTTGGCCATAGTTAAACACCATTGGATCACTGGTATCCATGCCAACAACAACAACTTCATGCATTGTGGATTCTTGGATCATCATCACCTTCTTTGTTGGTTCTTTGGACTGAACTTCAAGGGCAGCATGTACATGGATATCATCATCCACTTTGGCACAAAAATCAACATCCCAGCTTGCAACAACAGCAATAGATTCTTGGAACTTGACTTGTTCTTTGAGTTCCATTGAATCAAGACACTTTTAACTCCTCTTCAATCATGTTCTCAAGATCCTGTTGCAATCTTGAGAGCTCTTCTTTCATGGCCTGTTTAGACTCGGCCAAGGCCTTAACCTTTTCTAAAACATCCTTGACATCCTCTGAAACTTTGTTCACAATTTGCCGTATTTCTTTCCAAAGATCTCTTTGGTCACATTCGCTCGTCTCAAGATCGTCGGCTCTAATACCAAATGTTAGGAACCTAGTGGTTCCTAATGGGAATAGATAGGAATTGTAGGGAAGAGTATGGGAATGGTGGGAAAATTGTCTTAATTCGAGGTAGTTACCCTCTATAGAGAAATAGTAAGAGAGAGGGGAAATGCACTAAGCAAGAGATTGATTTATTCTTCAATGATATCTAATGTTGAATTACAATTATGTATATGTAAGAAACTAGCTCTAATCTCATTGGCCAACATAGCACAAGATAATTGGCTAGTTAACTCAACATGTGCTCTTTGAATTAAGCCATGTGTTAAAAGAGCTACATGTGCTCAAATCCTAACTAACTCATCTTAATCTCAACTAACTAATTACCTAACTAAAGGGATTACAACAATTATTTCATATTCCTAATAAAAGGCAATCACCCACAATCTCTCTAATCCCTAAATCTCTTCTCACTCTCTCTCTCGTCTCTCTTGATATCTCAAAAAAATCGCAATCACCTTAATCTCTCAAGCTCTCACACATTTTGTTTCTCAAAATCCCTCTCACTCTCGATTCATTCTCACTTAAAATCCCTAACACTTTTTCAATCATTGTTGCCCCTCTCATCCTCGTCTCCTTTTGCTATTTCCCACAATTTGAAAGCAGGCTTTGAGACCCTAAGGTACAGACTCGTGCTCTATCTCCTTGGTTCTTTTTTTTTTTTTTTTGGCTAAAATACAAAATTGACCCTCTAGCTTTCTTCAAATTTCAAGTCTGTTTGAATACCGCTTATTTTGCTAAAAATTAAAAACAATAAAAAATAAATAAAAAATTTACTGTTCACTCTTTCTTTACTGTTCATATGCCTTGGTGCACTGTTCATGGGACATGAACAGTGCACCAGGCGCTGGTCTTAAAAAAAAAAAAAAAAAAAGAAACGTAGACGCAAACGTGGGAAGCGCAAAACGCACTTCCCAAACGCACATTTCATTTCAGTCCTCTAATTTTACTTTCGTTCATTTCAGTCCTCTAAGTTTCAGATTTATTCAATTAAAGCTTTTCCGTTAACTTTTGTTAAAATTTTTTGATAAAAAAATCTGGAAAATATTTTTCAATCATTAATTGAATTTTTTTAATTAAAAAATTTGAAAAAAAATTTTATAAAATTGAAAAATTAACCACAACATATAACAAAAGTTAATGGAAAAGCCTTAATTAAATAAACTTGAAAGTTAGAGGACTAAAATGAACAAAAGCAAAGTTAGATAACTGAAATGAAATTTGAAGAAACGTAGAGAGTCAGTCTTGCATTTTACCCTTTTTTTTATACTTATTATTTTTTCTTAATTTCAAGTGTTTTTAGTTACCGATTTGGTTCATTCAAGTAAAAAGATTGTTTTCTAGGTCGGTTTATTTTGTACAGAAATAGATATGGCAGGTCAGGGTCTGTAAGATTTTACAGGCTAAGAGCTTCAATTTCCACATTGAAGATGTAAATCCCCATGGAATTGAAGTGATCATCTTTAATTTAGTGGATTTATTATTATTTTTGGACAGTTAGAAGGCTATACTTTTCAAAATGACCATGTAACTGGTTCATGGATTTTTTATTTTTTAATTGGGAAATTGCACGTGCATCCCATGGGTCGTCGCACATGCATGCAACTTTTGAATGATGTTCCAAGTATGATATGTAATTGATATGCCATGCGAATGATAGTCCAAGCCCGAAGCGTTCATTATTTTCCTTTGCTATATCTTAAGGATTTTCCTTTGCAATATCTTAAGGTGGATCCAAGTTTTACTTCAATAACCTCGTGTTTTTATCAAGGTCATGATATAAGAATCCATATATCTTATCATCATATGACTCTCCATCATAGTAAACATAGATATAAATTTGATCCATCACAAACCTATTCAAGTTAAATGCAGTTTACAAATGGTTGGCAAGAAATTAAAAAAAAAAAAAAAACATCATGTCCTTCCATTAAAAATACAGACATTTATATTCAAACAAAGTAGTAACAATTACCAAACAACACACAACCAATTTATATGCATTTTTATTAGTCTGGTTATAATTTTGAAAACAAAACAAAGTTTTCCCCACCCACAAATGATCCCAACTTCAAAGCATTTTTTTTAATCATGGGTATCTTTGTTTTATATTAAAAAAAACAAAGATTAACCCCAATGTATAATTTGTTTACAACCTCATCCATCCAACCCCAACATCGCCACATTACCTATAACAAATAACAACACCCCATGCAAAATCCATGCACATTTCAACATACCATTCAAACAAAACTCATTACATACAACCAAAACCCATACAAAGCCTCTTACATGCATATAAAACCCCTCGAAAAACTCATGCACATATTCAACACTTCAACCTAATACAGTTATTGAATAAAATATAAACACTAAATATGAACAAATACCAAGAAAAGAAAATGTATATCATCTAGATCTAAGAAAACAAAAATTAAATAAACTAGATCTAAAACAATCTAAAAACCTAGAGATATTTACCTTCAACTATATCAGAACTCATAGGAGTAAGAATAGGACTTTAAGGCTTTGATTAATAAAAGTGAAAATGAAGAGGAAGGAACAGAGAGCTCTTCAAAACAGGGCTACTGCAATTAAGATCTGTGGATAGGCAAACTGAGTTGACCTGCTCTAGGCACGAATACTAAGATTTTAAACAAAACTCAATTTTCAAGATATTGAGTTTGTTTTTATGAACTCAATTTCTAATGAGTTCAGGTCTGGCACATAATTTAAAACAAACTCAATTTTAATGTCATCGAGTTGCTCTTCAACAAACTCGAGTTTAAGGAACTCAAGTTCTTTTATTATTAATTTTTTTTCCATTGTAAACTCAAGTTCCAACTAGGCAGCTATTTTTTAGTAATCACCACATATATCACTGCCACCTCAGCCAATGTGGCCTAGAACTCTAGGATAGTGAAATTGAGATGTAGGCACAATCTGACATTTAGAAATTCAAGTTTCAAATGAAGGTTACCGCCCAAAATAGTTTGAAATGGGGTCTATTTGGCTAAATAACTAGCCAAAAAGTATTATACCAATACATCACTCTATGACTTTGATATCAAGTCACCATGGCAAATTAATCAATCCTAATATAAGCAAGAGGTTTATTATAGTAAGAGTAACATAAGCAATAGGGCATTATACAAAGAGTGGTCTAAGGGGAATCACCAATTTTACTGAAAATTTTCACATATAGAGGTAACAATCTATATTTAGCCATGACATGTTCTTAATTGATTATTCTATATTCTGCTAGAAAAAATAAAAATAAAATAATCATGAGTGACAGGACTTAGCCGATAGTGATGACCCAATCTCCAAAAGTGGTGGCGACTTCAATGTTGATTTTTGGCCAACAAGAGCTGCGACTAGGGGTGTCCACAGGTTGGGATTGTGCTCAACCCGCACTAGAACCAACAACATCGGGTGGAAGGCTGAAAGACCCACCACCAACTGCAAACAACCACGGGTCGATTCGGATCGGTCTTAAGTTGAGACCAGCAGAGGTTTTTCTCAATCTTTGGGCAGAAATCTGTATATTTTTGATCGGATATGAGTGAACACCAAATCTTCGCTGGATTTTTGCAAAAACCCCACATCGTGCCCAAATTTGAATGAAAACCTCCATCCATATCTGACTGAAAACTACCAGATCTTCATCAGATCTGACCACAAACAACCATATCGTCGCCCGATCTGAATGGATCTAGGTAGATCTGACCTTATTTCAAGGATTTCGTTGGTCAATTTGGGTAGATCAGGTTTTGGACCTGCCGAAGTCAATTCTTTCTGCCTCAGACCCACCGCCAATTGCCTCCCTGCTCGGAACGAGTTGGTTCCAGTTTGGGTGGCTTAGGGTTAGATGGTTCCATTGGGTCTCGATTGGGTTTGGACAGCCCTAGCTAAGACCAAAAAAAAAAAAAAAAATTGCTGCTCAAAGAAGACCTCTTTAACAAGGCATCCAATGTGATCTCACAAGGAATTGTTAGTTGGATAAGACCGCAATCACAACCTCAACACCTAAGGCATAGCTTCAACCTAGACCAAACAACACCCAACACCTAAGGCATAGCTTCAACCTAGACCAAACAACACCCAAACCCAGATCACATAGCTCAGTTCCCACCACACACATTCAAACCAGAACAAAGCCAAAATTAAAGGATCAACAAAAATCCAGCCTACCTAAACTAATGTACGACAAAGGGGAACAAGCCAAATCAAACTTGGAAGTTATGGACATCTAAAATCCTTAAGAATTAGAGTAAGGGTTTTTCACAAAAATGTCTAGACAAATGTAAGGAATATAGGGTTTCTAAAGAGAAAAAGGAATGGTTTGCCATTCCAAGGTTGTGAATAACTAGAGCAAAGCACTTGGATGTTTGGGTAGATTTCATGGATGGGTGATTTAGGGTTTTAAAGTATTTGATTTTAGGATTTAAAAGGTGACGAATCAATATGTGTTTGCACGGTTTCAAGTTGTTGAAATTTTAAGTACAGAGAAGGGGAGAAAAATTCTAAGCATGCCACCTAGGATTTCCATGGTATCACACTTTAGAGAAGGTCATATCACATGAACTTCAAATTAAGTTTCATAGAAAATATTACTTCTATTTATATAGATGACTAATACCTATTCCTAACGAAACTTTTTTTTTTTTTGGATAGGTAATGTAAAATATTATTAATAAAAAAGGCAACCCGAGTACATTGGGGATGTACTATGGGGGCACAAATCATGAACCATAATTACAACAACCAAGTAAAACAGGAATGAAAAACCAGAAAAATAAGACAACGCCACACTCCAATCATGGAGAATGTGCAAGAAGATAGACTTAATCTCTAACGTAGAACATTCACATCCCTTAAAGCTTCTAGCATTTCTTTCACGCCAAATACACCATATCAAGCAATGAGACACAAGTCTCCAAAAATCCATATTGCGATGACACCCAAATTTACCCTGCCAAGACTCAAACAACTCAATAACCTTATAACGCATAACCCAGTGGATTCCAAACAAGCAAAACACCAACAACCACAACTCACAAACTATAGGGCAATGAAGCAGAAGATGTTCCACTGACTCCCCACAACTCTTACGCATATAATACCATTCAAGAACTAGCACACGTCTATTGCGAAGGTTTTCTATTTTTAAAATCTTACCTAAGGAAGCAGACCAAGAGAAGAAAGCTACCCTTGGAAGAACCTTCAATTGCCATATCATTCTCCAAGGGTAGGACAAGAGGGTAGAAGGGTAGAAAGAACGACAGAGTCCTCTAACCTCAAAACTTCTACTCCTTGCTAGCTTCCAACAAACCTTATCAGGACCAAACCCCCACACAGTCAAAGAGCAGACCATATCCATAAACAGATCAACAGATTTTTATTCCCAATCTTGTGGTGGATGACGAAATTTAACATTCCAATGAATCCTCCTAGGAGACCAACACATAACCTCCGCCACTGAAGAATCCTTAGTCCTACTAATTATCCAAAAAAGCCTCTTGGAGGGTGCAATCCCCACACCACACATGCTTTCAAAACTTAACTCTAGTACCATCCCCCACATCAAACAAAAGGAGTTTAGATAAACTCAACTAGCTACTTCTAATAAATCTCCACAGGCTAACACTATAAGCACGTGTCACCTTTTTCGTGCACCAACCACCCCAAACATTCCCATATTTTGCCTCTATAACCCTCCTCTATAGAGCATCTGTCTCCATGCCATACCTCCATAACCATTTTCCTAACAAAGCAAAATTAAAGCTCCTTGACCATCTTATACCTAGCCCCCCAACCTGTAAAGGCTTACAAAACTTACCCCATTTAACCAAGTGTAATTTAGATTCACCACTAATTCCACTCCAAAGAAAATATCTTTGTAATTTCTCCATACGATTTGCCACCTTCCCAGGTATAGGTAGAAGGGAAAGAAAGTATGTAGGTAAAGAGGAAAGAGTACTTTTAATAGGAGTTACCTTACCCCCCCTTAGATAAATACATCCTCTTCCAACCTGCTAATCTTCGCTCCATCTTCTCTAAAATAGGATTCGAGATTGACAACTCCTTAAATTTAGAAGCTAAAGGAAGACCCAAATATTTCAAAGGAAGAGAAGATTGCCTACAAGCCAACAGCTCCACCAAAACATCTAGACTGTGCACCACACCAACAGGAACCAACTCAAATTTCCCCAAGTTAATAATTAAAGCTAATAGCTCCTCAAATCTAGCCAGAATTGCCCTCAAACTAGCTATCTGAGTAGGGTCAGCATCACAATAAATAAGAGTGTCATCCAAAAATAAAAGATGAGACACCTTCAACAATGTACCGGCTGTATTGCCTACAGAAAAGCTCGAGAACTGTACATCAATAGCAGCTACATCCAACATACGACTCAATGCCTCTATAACAATATCAAAGAGTAAACGGAGATAAAGGATCCCTTTGCCAAATCCCCCTAGAGATTCCAAAGAAATCAGATGGGCTACATTGAGTAAAATGGAAAATTTGACGGTCGAAATGGAACACATTATCCATTTTCTCCATTACCCTAAAAAAACCACAACACTGAAGCATATACATTAGAAAATCTCAACTCACATGATCATACACTTTCTCCACATCCAACTAACACAACACCATTGAAATTCCTGTCTTCAATCTACTATCAATACATTCTGAAGCAATTAGAACGGAGTCCAAAATTTTCTACCTTTCACAAAAGCATTCTGTGAATTTGAAATAAGCCCATGTGCCACCCTTCAAAATCGGTTAGCCAACACCTTAGAAATAATCTTATAGATCCCACCAACTAAGCTAATTGGCCAAAAATCCTTGACCTCCACAGCATCCACCTTTTTGGGAATAAGGGCAAGAAAAAAAGCATTAAAACTCTTCTCAAACACAACCTAAGTATGAAAGTTTTGAAACACTTCCATAATTTCTGTCTTCATAACACACTAGCAAGACTAGAAGAATGCCATGGAAAAACCATCCGTGCTAGGAGCCTTATCACCATTAAATCATCAATCACCCCAAACACCTCTTCCTCATCAAATGGCCTATCTAACCAAAAGGCATCTTCCTCAAAAAAACTAGAGAATTCCACATCATCAAAGACAGGTCTCTGAGCCACATTTTCATAATAGAGCTACCTATAAAAACAAGAAATACATTCCGCTATAACCTCCGAATCCGAAGACAATTCTCCATCCACCATAAGCCTATCAATGGAATTAAATCTCCTGTGAGTTAGCTATACGATGAAAGAATTTAGTCTTGTCACCTTCTCTAATACAAAGGACTCTAGATTTCTACCTCCAACAAATTTCTTCCATCAGAGTAACTTTTTCTAACTCACCACGGACTCTTTCCAAATCCAACTTTCCCTACTCCATTAGACCACGATTTTCCTCAATCATCTCCAGATTACTAAGATCCTTCCACAATTTTTTTCACCCATTCTTCAACATTTCCCAAAACCTCTACATTCCATCTTTTCAATTCATTTTTCAAGAGTTCTAGTTTATTAGCCAGAAAAAAACTTGGACCACCTTGGAAATAATAATAATCGCACCCTCTCCACAAAACCATCATCCTTAAGCCACGTATTCTCAAATCTAAATGGCCTCCTACCTCTGAAAAGAACCACCCTCAAGAACAATCGGAAAGTGATCCAATAACAACCTAGACATCCGTCATTGAGAAACAGTTGGGAACTTATCCTCCCAATTGGCAGAGAACAAAAATCTGTCCAGCCTAGCCTTCAAAGCAACTTCTCAAGAACTCGACCAAGTAAAAGTTCCCCCTTGCACCAGGAGATCAATGAGACCTTGCTCCAAAATAAAATTGGAGAGCTCCCGCATAGTAGCAATAAAAAAGGTAGAACCAAAACGTTCAGAAGGAAACCTTACCACATTAGAGTCACCACTCACCCACCATGGAACATTCCACCAACTACTCAACCCAAATAATTCCTCCCATAAGAACCTCCTGTCTCTCAGTGTGTTAGGACCATAAACACTAGTAAACGCCCAAACGAACTGATCTGCCACACTTGTAAATTTACAAGACACTGAAAATCGTCCCACCGCTTCCTCTGCCTTATTCACAACTCGTGTGTCCCACATCAATTACCCCCCTCCAGAAGCTCCGCAAGCCTAAGTATGACCAATCAACATGTTAACCACCCCACAAACTATGCAACACAGCTCTGGTTATCAACTCCGTTTTAGTTTCTTGAGACAAACAACATCTGGCCCCCATTTCCTAATCAAATTTCTAACTCGAAGTCTTTTATCCATGCTCATTCAACCCTCTAACATTCCAAGAAATAATCTTCAAATTCATTTATGAACCACAACAACCTGCTCACTACTTGCATTCCTTAGTTTAGTTGACCATACTCAACATTCAAAGAGGACATTAAGTTTTTCAATTCCCGCTAACCTTTCTGCGCCAACTTGACCAGCTTCGCCTGATCACCTACCACATGTTGCTGTTTATTTTTTTTCATGGCCTCTAGAGCTAAAAACAATCTCATAATTTGCTCCTCAAAACCTTCCAAAGAAGTCCCTGCAGATTTCCTCAATGCCTTAATCCGATTGATTACCCATTGTGATAGCTGATTGCTATCAACATTCTCCTTACACCCAAGCTCCTTCACAGAACTATACTCCATCTCCAATGGGACTATTACGGCCAAAGGTACCAAAACTAGAGGCTCACCACCTCTCTCCCAAGTCATCGACCTTTCATCAAATTCCCACATCTCATCTTCTGACCCAGTAACAACAGACAAAGAATCTACTAACCCATTGCACTCATCTGCCCAGCTAACCATATGCCCTTCATTGACAACAGAATTATTACCTATTACAGCTTGTCCCTCCATGACTGAACAATCTGAATCGCTCTCTATTGACCAATAAAGCAACAATTGAAGCACTATCTCTGTCCATCACACAATTGTAACATCCAATCATTGGAATTACCCCATGATTTATCCAAGTCTTCAACCAATTCCCTAATTGCAGGGTAAGAGTGATGGACCCCCTCAATATCAAGATTAGAAGACTCGGGAACATTAACCATAACTTCCGAACCCACAATTTCCTCACCCCCATCATTCGACACCACCTGAGATGACGAAGTCACCACTGCTGCCACCATCGGATTGCTAGATGCCTGAGACAACACCATTGCTGATATCTGCTTGAATGATGCCTTAGCCACCTCCATTGGCAAGATCAGCACGGTGGATGTCTTTGTAAGCCAGCTCGGAATCAACTGACCACTGTAGTCACTACTGCCTGGAACTTCCAGCACCAATAAGGCAGATTTCATGACCAATGGAACCATCAGACTCACTTCAAGTCGACCTGCTGGCGGAGGAGAGACCACAGAGCTCGTGGGTTGCATCGTAGAGTTCATAACACTCACATCTAAGCTCAGGCCAAGAAAACATGACGTCTTAACCCCTTCTCAAACATTTGGGCTCGTAATTGCTAGGCCAAGTTTGTCATGGAACAATCACCATCCTCATAAACACTAAGGCTTGACAAACACGGGCCAGAATAAGTCTTATTAATACCCATTAGGGGTAAGTGGGCTTTTGAAGTCAAAGGGCCCATCCCCATAGTATCTAACTAAGTAGATTTAGTCCCCTTGCTACCCAATTAACAGCTTGTGCACCACAGTTATAACAATCCTAGGATACCCGCCTCTTTCCATTCTCATTCACTTCCACAATCAGGACCTTTCCCTAACCATGACCTAATTTCTCGCTCCTTCCCAGTATCAACATCTTTTGAATTCAAATTAAAACTCAAAGGGAATCTGACTCTATTTCCTTCCAGAAATTTTGCCTCAATTTTATTCTCCCCATTAATACCATGCTCTCTACGCTCCACACCACCCATGGTTGACGAGAAAGATTTTCCAGCCTGATCTTCAAAAACCACCACCTGTGTGCTTTTTTCTCCACTACTCGATTCTTCTCCGCTTCTCTGATGAAGGGCTACTGTGAGTGATTCAACCTTGCCTGCACAGGAGCTTTCACCATTTCTACAAAAAACCAAGAAGAATGAATCCCTGAAAACTGATTAGACTTGGACAATAAAAATTTCGGACCACCCAACACATATTGGGAAGGTTCCAACATTCTTCTTAATTCAATCCCAAAGGCCCACCCAATGCATATTGGGAAGGTTCCAACGTTCTTCTTAATTCAATCCCAAAGGCCCTAGATCTCCTCCGTCCGCCTACTTTGAGCTCTGTCACTGATAAATACTAACCAAATGAGTTGGAACCCGTTGTTAATCTTAATTGGAGTGTCTTTGAGCTCTTTAAATCTTAATTGGAGTTTTGTTTTTTTTTAAAGAAAAGAAAAGTAAAGGGAGGGTCACATTCAAATCCATTTGCAAAGAGTACAATCACAAAGAGAACATCTACAACATTAATGAAAGACAACAAGGGAATGGTATCCAAGGCAGTCATCTAATCATATACAAGGAACCTCAAAAGAAACTCTTCGATTACAAAATTAGATTGCTCAACACCACCAAAAGTACTCATGCTTCTTTCACACCAAAGCTTCCACATAGCACATAAACTTATGATTTGCCATGGCAATGGAATCGTCCTTACCAACATAGCTAGAGCTCAATGACAGATTTTGGCCTGACTCAAACTATTCCAAAAAATGAAAAAACAAATGAAATTACTTGCTGCAAAGAGCAATGAAGCAACAAATGATCAATCAACTCCCCACACCTTTTACACATACAACACCAATAAACTATCAATAGGTGCCTCTTATGAAGACTATCAATTGTCAAAAATTTTCATAAAGCTACAGGCCACAAAAAACACCACCTTCGAGGTACTCTAGCACCCTAGATACTCTTTCATGGAAAAGAGTGGCATGTGGAATCACCTCAGAACATTATAATAGTGTTAAGTTAGCATAAGTCAGAGACAAAATAATAATCCAATTTTAACAACATGTTTATATACAAATAATGTTTATGTGTGTTAGGGTAATTAACTAATTAAACACTAAACAAACTTGCTGAAATAACAAGGTATCAGAGCCATCCATCCCACGCCACAAACCCAGGCAACCACAACCTACTAGATTTTCACTGCTAGAGACCATCACCATAGTCGTCTCTCATTGATAGTTCAAACCCCCCACACTGACAACCACAACCAACCGAGATTTACTAGCTAGGAGAGTCAAGTAGCTCAGGCAACTTTTTCGTGGTCAACGTGACATTATGACGATGCTACCTAACCACAATTCACCTGTGGGTCTATTCGTCCTCTAGTAACACACAACAACACATGGTAGTCCCCTTCTGTAACTCCAATTCTCACAACACCATGAGACCTCCCATCTTGGGTGCCAATTTGATCTATCATGGCTTAAAATCGTCCTTATTTGGTATGATTTGTCTCTATTCTATGATTGGGTAAGCTTTCCTTTGGTTGATATGTGTCTAGATTTGTGCCAGAAATCCCTGATTTTGGTTGGTTTCTAGTACTACATGGTATATGATGTAGGCAGAAGCACGCAAAAAACAAAACAAATTTGTTTCAAAAAGATAACCTTGAATCCACTAAGGTTCCTTGAATCCACATTTGTTAAGTTTTATCTAATTGGTATTTGCACCTAGTTAATTTGCAAAATTCAATATGTAAATTTTAAATGTGAATATTTTATAAAGACACTATCCATAATTGATGTATATTTTAGAGAAAAAATGTTCAAAATTTGGAAATTACTACCCAATCTTCGATCCTAAATGCTACTCCCTCCGTCCCAATTTGTTTGTCCTCTATTTCATTTTGGAATATCCCAAAATATTGTCCTGCTTCTAAAAATAAAAGTCATTAATTTACTAATATTCCTATTATACCCCTACTTTATTTTCAAAACTATTTGAAAAGAAAACTAACAAATATTTAAAAAATCAATCTAATTGGGGCACCTTTTTAGTTGCCTCATTAAGAATAACTCTTTTTAAAAAAAAGCTGATAAATTTATTTAAAGGTAGTTTTGTAAACTTATATATTCTTATAAGGCAAACAAGACAATAAATGATCTCTTAAAAAATTTTACTTTTCAAACAGGACAAATAAATTGAGATGGAGAGAGTAAAACTTAAGACGATTGCCTAGAAATGCTCAAAGATGTGAACCATAGCATGTAAATATTACCTTCTTAAAAGGTAGTCTTGAATTATGACCAATGATATGGGAATACCCTTATAAAGACTCAAGAAAAAACGTTAGCCACATCTAACTTATACCCCAAAAAGACTAGTCACAATTGAGGTTTCTTGTGGTCACTAATAAAACCCAGATCAACCCAGTGTATGCCCGATTGAGGTTTCATATTTTTTTTTTTTTTTTTTTCCCAGCCGTAACTTTTTGACTTTTCTCCTGTGAACAGTGCTCTCGTGCACTGTTCATGAGTCCCACAAACTACACTTTTCAGCAACTTTTTCATTAAAAATGGATCACACGGTACTATTCACACATTTAAAAATTATTTTACTACAGTGTTTTTCAGTTTTCAGCTGTATCCAAACGGACCCTTAGTTAATAACCAAATATAAAAAATAAAAAATACAAATAATACAAAGGCTGTCTCCTTTAAATCACTGTAATAGGCTCAGACTTGCAATAAAAGTGGGGCTATGAGGCCATGTAAATATTTTTTTTAACTTGTAACATTTATAAGCACCCAAATTTGTTAATTTTGACAAACATAATCTCACATTTTACTGTTTATAATGACTTTTTGTGTCTTATTTGGCTTAGAAAAATAATTTAATAGAAAATATACATTCAACAATGGTTTAAGCTGTTAACATCAAGAGACCCTATTGTATAAATATTTGATCTTATGACAATAATTACTGACAAGAATTTAGTTATATTTATTGACTTTCATTGTAGTTGCATTTCCTGACATTCCTCAAAAAAAAATATTTCTGGACATTCCTACGCTACCATGCTGGAAAGAGACTAGATTAAATTTCACAATTAATTGCACATAAGCTCCCATGATGAAAATAAGTTACAAATATCTGATGCAATGCATTTGAAGCAAGAAAATTCACATGGCCGAGCAAGGCTATCTTTAGAACATGTGATCAAATATTTTAGGCATGCCACATGTGCTTAATTGATTTAGAAGTTGGTTAGACATGTGGAATAAGTGTTGTATTAGAGCTACTTTGTAATTATTTTAGCATGTGACTAATTTAATTATACGTATGATTAGGAGTAGTTAGATACGATGATATTATCATTACTAACTTTTTGTAGTGTAAATAGCCATGCTATGCCATTGAAAAGATAGCTCGGATAATCAAATGAAGAAATTAATCTTGTGTTTTGGGTTGAATAATACCTCCAAACTGGCCACTCATTGAATTATATCTTCTTTGCGTGCAACATTGATGTGTCTGCATTAATATCTACATTCATAAGAACCTAAATTGCAGTACCTATAAAACATTAGAATAATACTTTGAAAATAAATAAAAAAACATATAAAATACTATCATGTTATAAATCAACAACATTTTTCTCCACAAGACTAAGTATTTGTTTTGAATCTACATTATCAAAAAGAATACACCTCAATTTGCTCTGGTAAATTTGCTTGAAATACACCTCAACTTTGCTTGAAGATCAACTTGTGCACATCTTTACAAAGTCATTATGTAGGAGTCGATTTGAATATATTTCTTCAAAGTTGGGCTTATATGATATATACATACTCCAACTTTAGGGGGATTGTTAGAGAGTTATTATTGCATGATTAGTAACACTGCATTGTCCCTCACCAGCTATCATTGTTGAGAATGTTCCCTATTTCTTGTACTTACTCTCTTATTCTTATATATATGGAATATAGTGTATGAGGGTTAAACCAGATTTTGAGCTCCTCGTTTTCAATTTTATTTATTGGATTCTCTTTTAAATACTTCTCTAACAAAATCGAATTAATGAAGTCAAACCATAGTCATCTAAAGGCATAGTTAGATGAGTAAAAATATATTTCCTAAAAACAAAAAAGTAACCATATATATTTTCCATTAAGAAAAAAACCATATACATGACACGATAAGCATTCCCTAGAATATTTGACATGAGAGATTAAAAAAAGGAAAAAGCTATAACTCCCCATAGGTTACAGGTAGTTTTATCTTAAAAACTAAGAATTAGAAAATTTGAATTAAATTATTTTGAATGGCGTGAGTCACAATAACTAAAAGTAATTTTTTCTTGAAAATAGAATTTAAATTAAAGTTAAAAAATATATAACTAAAACTAATTGAAACTTAATTTACCATACTTGAGATTTATCTGGACACTAAAAAATCTGTCATGTGAACACCAAGCGGTATTTTTTTTTTTTTATAAGTAAGAATGATATATATACGAAAGGCTACTCTATGCAGGAAAAGCATAGAGCAAACCAAAAATTACAAGAAAAGGAAAAAAGAGAAAAGAAACAAAAGAAAACCAGGCAGCAAATTAATTACAAAAGATAAGAGAGCTAAGAAAAGAAGGGAGAAAATCACTAGTCGTGAGCCCCCAAGCCTGAGACCAATCAAATAGAGTTCCACTAAAAGAAGCAAGCATCTGATCTCCGGAACTATCCAAGTCCTCAAAAGTCTGCCGATTTTGCTCCTTCCAAAGACACCATAGTAAGCCCAACAAAACTAAATTCTAGATATGAGACAAATGCTTCCCCAACCAGTTCCACCAACCAAAAAACAAATCTAGAACCGATCTAGGTATGACCCATGAAAATCCAAAAGTTGTAAAAACAAAGCTCCATAACTGATAAGCCATCTCACAATAAAGTAGTACGTGATCCACCGTCTCCCCACAACGACAACACATAATGCACCAATCTACAAAATCAAAACCCCTCAATCTCAGGTTATCACCCATGAGGATCTTATTCCAAGCTACAGACCAAACGAAAAAGGAAACACGCCGAGGGACCTTAACTCTCCAAATACCTTTCCAAGGAAAGGCAACAAAAAGAGAACCTCGCAACTTGTTATAAAACGACCATATGTCAAAATCCCCATTAGGCTTCAACTTCCATCTCATCTGGTCTCCAACATCCATTAAAGGAATATTGGCTCCCAAGATATGAAGAAAGTTCACCCCTTCAACCATCTCCCAATCATTAAAGTCCCGGATGAAATGAACATCCCAACTTCTTCTCTCCCCCACCCCTATCCTTGTCAAAGAAAAATTCAGCAGAGGCCACCTTGTCAATAGCAATACCGTACAGCCTAGGAAAGCCAATTGCAAAGGTTGATCCCCACTCCACCCATCCTGCCAAAATCTCACTCTATTCCCCATCCCAACAACAAACTAAGTATTTTTGCTAAAATCCTCCCAACCAATACAAACACCTCTCCTTAATCCACACCCATGAACTCCCGTACCCAACTTAGAAGTCCATCCCCCCCACTCTTCCCCAAACTTTGAAGCTACCACCCTCCCCCATAGCTGAGTCTCCTAGTTCCCAAACCGCCATCCCTAATAAGGCCTTATTGAAAGTAGTTAGTTTCATTGAAACATGTTTATATGTTATCACTTTTTATATGGTTTTGCACTCTTTTATATGCTACAAGCATACAATACCTATTGGGATTCATATGGATGAATTCTTATTGTTTAAAAATGTTCTAAGCGTAGGTTACATGGATTTTCATTACTTTTCATTGGCAATGACTCAATGAGGAGGCATATTAAAACAAATTATCCGGTTGATGGACCTTGGACATCAATATTATCCTTGTGAATGTTTTGGTCTAGAAAATCATTTAATAATTGATTGCTTAAAATCATCCGATCTCCAACATCCATTAAAGGAACATTTGCTCCCAAGAAATGAATAAAGTTCACCCCTTCCTCCATCTCCCAATCATTAATTTCCCCAAGTGAAACAAACATTCCAACTTCATCTTTCCCCCTCCCCCACCCTTGTCAAAAAAGATTCAACAAAGGCCTCCTTATCTCTAGAAATACCATATAGCCTCGAGTAAGCCAACTAGAAAGGTTGATCCCCACACCACCCATCCCACCAAAATCTCACTCTAGTTCCCGTCCCAACAACAAACTGAGTGTTTTTTCTAAAATCCTCCCAACCCATACGAATACCTCTCCATAAACCACACCCATGAACTCCCCTGCCCAACTTAGAAGTCCATCCCCCCACTCTTCCCTGAACTTTAAAACTAACACCCTTCTCCAAAGTTAAGTCTCCTCATTCCACAACCACCAAAGCCATTTCCCTAATAAAGCCTTATTAAAAGTAGTTAGTTTCCCTACACCTAAACCACCATTAGCCATAGGCACACATACTTTATCCCATCCTACCAAATGTGTCTTGCTATCACCCTACAGATAGTCCCTTTGCAACTTTTCAATTCTATTAGCCACATGAGTAGGAATAGTGAATAGCCAAAGAAAATAAGTCGGAAGACTAGATAACGTGCTCTTAAACAATGTCAATCTACCCCTCTTAGACAAATACAGCTTCTTCCACCCGGCCAACTTTCGCTCAAATTTTTCTAGAATAGGATTCCAAATTGAAGGGGATTTGTGAGAAGCCCCCAACGGCATGTCAAGATAAGACATAGGAAAAGTTCCAACCTTGCAACCCAAAATTTCAACATGCACATCATTTATCTCCCCTTGTGGAAGAACTTAGTATTATTATCTCCTTCCTTGATATATAACATCCTAGATTTTTGTCTCCAGGAAATTTCTTTTAAAGAAAGAAGATGCTCCACCTAGGACCTCAAATCTACCCTATGACATTTCTCCCCATCAGTAAGTCCAAGATTCCCTTCCTTAGCATCTAAATTTTTCAACTTCTCCAGTAATTGTTTCTTCTGACAATCTACATTACCAAACTCTCTACGATTCCACTGCACAATGTCCTACTTCAAAGTCTTTAATTTTTTGGCAAGCACAAAACTAGATGTACCTACAAAAGAATGCCAACTCCACCAGGATTGAACTTTATCCACAAACCCATCTGTCTTCAACCACATGTTCTCAAACCAGAATGGACTTTTCCCCCTCACCATTCACCTTGCCTCCAAGAGAATTGGACTGTGATCTGAAATAAGACGAGGTAAAATCCTTTGAATAACATCCAGGTAGTGTTCCTCCCAGTTAGGAGTTACCAAAGCTCTATCAATCTTAGACATCAACGGTTGATCTTTACCACTTGACCAAGTATAGCTACTTCCTTCCAAAGGCAAGTCAATTTTATTAAGATCCTCGATAAATTCAGAGAATTTTTCCATAGCCAAGGTCATACGTGTCCCACCCATACGTTCACTTGGAAAATGCGCAATATTAAAATCCCCAAAGCAACACATGGTACCCTCTAGTACTGCCGAATACCAACCAACTCATCCCACGTGTGACCCCTCTCATTGTTGTCATTTGGGCCATAAACCCCTGAGCATGCCCATATAAAATCATCCACCACCCCTAGCCACTTAACTGATACTGAAAAAGTACCAACCATAGCCTCCATCTTTTCCAAGACCCTCTTATCCCACACAATCAATACCCCACCAATAGTCCGATCTGCCTCCAAAGCAACCCAATCCACGTACGAGCAGCTCCACAAACTACAAACCATCTGTCTATCCATGCTAGCAATCTTCGTCTCTTATAAGCAAACTACATCACACTTCCACTCCCATAACAAATTCTTTACCTTTTTCATCTGTCTCTATAGTCTCAGGTTTGGAGTGTGAGCTGTGGGACACTGAGGAGAATATAATTTAAGGGGTAGCAATGGAGGAGCCCCTATTTGTCCAACCTTTGGCCGTGGCCAACCCTGATGTCCATTTGGAGGTGGAGGATGCTTCCACAAACCTATCACCTTGGGTTCTCAACCGAATTAAAGCGTTCAGGAAATCTGTGGGGAGTTCCTTGGAAGGTTTCAAAGCGGAAATTACTGGGTTGTTTTTAGTCGTAGAGGCCAAGAAGAAATCTATTGTGCAGGGAGAGAGCTCTCGAAGGAAAGGTAACAAACTGGGTACCAAAAGGCAGTAGGGATTTGAAGAGTTTACTAAGCTCTAGGAATTTTGAGGACTCTGCTTCAAGCAGTGTAGTTAGGGATCGAGATTTAGTGGTGCCTCAATGAATGTAAAAATAATCTCTTGGAATGTTAGGGGGCTGAATGATAGAGACAAAAAACTTCGGGTTCGAAATATGATCAGAAGCTAGGGGTGCTGATATTATTTGTCTTCAAAAAACAAAAATGGAATTCATATCCAAAAGAGAGATACGAAGTTTGTGGGGCTGCCACTGCTTTATTTGGGCTCTATTGGTGCTTCTGGGGGAGTCTTGGTGATGTGGGATAGAAGGACTGTAGAAAAATCGATGAAGCAATGGGTCGACTTTCTGTTTCATGTAAATTCAAAAATGTAGAGGGTCAGTTTGAATGGGCTTTTACTGGTATTTATGGTCCAAACTCTGCTCATGATCGGAGATTACTTTGGGAGGAGCTGGCTGGAATTCGTAGTTGGTGGAGTATGCCTTGGTGCTTGGGTGGTGATTTTAATGTAGTGCGATTTCCATTAGAGCGTTCTGGTTCAGGTCCCTTCACATCTGCTATGATTGATTTTTCAGATTTTATTTTTGAACAAGATCTTATAGATTTGCCTTTGGAAGGGGGTACATTTACTTGGTCTAATTCTAGAGAGGTAGCTTCGCACTCTAGGCTTGACAGATTTCTACTATCTTCAGATTGGGAAGAACATTTTCTGAATATTCGTCATAGATTTCTGTTCTGGCTGGTCATATCTCAGGATTCTCTATGGATCCCAGATCTCATACCCCCTTAATGGTGACTTATCTCCTCTTTGCAGATGATACCCTAATTTTATGTGATGCTTTACCTACTCAGATTGGCAAATTGAGAGACATTTTATCTTCATTTGATGTTGTGTCAGGGTTGCATATTAATCTGGCTAAATCCGAATTGGTGCTAGTTGGTGATGGGTTAAATATTGGTGAGCTGGTGGCCATTTTAGGGTGTAGGTAGTCCTCACTACCAATGACTTATTTAGGACTTCCGTTGGGAGCTAAATTTAAGGATAGGGTAATTTGGAACCCTATTTTTGAAAAAATGGAGAGAAGATTAGCAAGTTGGAAGTGTTTGTATCTATCAAAAGGTGGTAAGTTTACTCTACTTAAAAGCACTCTCTCAACTTTGCCTACTTATTACCTATCTCTCTTTCCTATTCCGGTGGATGTTGCAAATCGCATTGAGAAACTCCAGCGGGATTTTTTATGGGGTGGTATTGACGAGTCCCACAAATTCAATCTGGTTAATTGGGCCTAGGTGTGTAGCCCCTTGAAGTCTGGTGGATTGGGTGTGCGGAATTTGAGAAAATTTAACTAAGCTCTGCTTGGTAAATGGTTGTGGAGGTACGGCATAGAGACAAACCACCTTTGGCGGCGGGATATCGAGATCAAGTATGGGAATATTTGGGGTGGGTGGTGTACAAAAGAAGTAACAGGTGCTTATGGTGTTAGTCTGTGGAGAGCTATAAATCCATCATCTTCAAAGTTGGCAATGTTAGTAGAATTAAACTTTGGCATCACTTGTGGTGTAGGGGTTGTACTCTTCGGGAGGCATTTCCAGAACTTTATAGCTTTAGTTGTAACAAGGATTCCTATCTTGCAGATGTCATGTCTTTTCCTAATCAGCGACTACTTTGGGATCTTCGATTCTATAGAGAGCCCCAAAATTGAAAGATGGAACAATTTGATATTTTTTGGAATCTTATACACTCTATGACCTTTACACTGGTGAGGGGCAAGACAAACTTTGCTGGAAGTCGACAAAGAATAAGGGCTTTAAGGTTAGTGAGTTCTATTTATCCCTCTTCTTGACCACTGACAACCTCTTTCCATGGAAACCTGTGTGGCGCTCAAACATCACTCCTAGAGTTGCTTTCTTTTCTTAGACTGCTGCCTTAGGCAAGATTTTGACCCTTGATAGATTGTGGAATAAGGATGTACCCGTCATGGATTGGTGTTATATGTGTAAAAGAAGTGGGGAGTCGGTAAACCATCTTCTTCTTCATTGTCCCATTGCTTTTGAGCTTTGGTCTATGGTTTGGAGCCTTTTTGGTGTGATTTGGGTGATGCCTCAAAGTGTTGCAGATTTATTTGCTTCTTGGCAGGGTCCATTTGGTAGACAACGCAACATAAGCCTATGGCGGGCTGTCCCACATTGTGTGTTATGGTGTCTTTGGTGGGAAAGGAACAGTAGATGCTTTGAGGGGATGAAACAGTCGATTCATGAGATTAAATCTCTCCTCCTCCACTCTTTATTTGCTTGGTGTTCTGTTTTCACTTCTTTTTCTTGCTCTAATTTTTTTTTGTTATGCTTGATCATTGTAATTTCCGATCTTGATGTAATCCTTTCCATGTACACTCCCAGTGTACTTGAACGAACGAACGAACGTACAAACAAAACAAACAAACAAACAAAACCCCTACTCTGCAAGTTATCACCCATAAGAATCTTTATCCCAAGCTACTATCCAAAAAAAGAAAGAAACATGTCAGGGTTCCTTAACCTTCCAAATACCTTTCCAAGGAAAGACAACGAAAGAAGAACCACGCAACTTATGATAAAACAAACGAATGTTAAAATCCTCATTTTTTGTCAACTTCCATCTCATATGATCACCATCATCTGCTTAAGGTAAATTGGATGCCAAGAACCAAAGGAAATCATCCACTACATCCACCTCCCAATCATTAGGGCCTTAAACGAAACGAACATCTCAACTTCTCATGTCCCCCACCCCTTGCCATATCAAAGAAGAGTCTACAGAGGCCACTCTGTTAGTAGCAATTTCATACAAAACCGAGAAAGACAGTTGGAGAGGTAAATCCTCACACCACTGATCTGTCCAAAATTTCACTCTATTCCCCACCCCAACCTTAAACTGGATGTTTTTGAGGCCACTATGTTAGTAGCAATTTCATACAAAACCGAGAAAGTCAATTGGAGAGGTAAATCCTCACACCACTGATCTGTCCAAAATTTCACTCTATTCCCCACCCCAACCTTAAACTGGATGTTTTTGCTAAAAACTTCCCAACCCATCCGAATACTTCTCCACAAGCCACACCCATGAACACCCCTACCCAACTTGGAAGTCTAACCCCCCCCCCCACCCCCACTCTTCCCCAAATTTCAAAGCTACCACCCTCCTCCAAAGCTGTGTCTCCTCAATCCTAAAACGCCATAGCCATTTCCCTAGTAAGGCTTTATTGAAGGTAGTCAATTTCCTTACTCCTAAACCACCATTGTGCAATAGGCATACACACCTTATCCCATCCTAACAAATGTGTCTTGGAATCACCCCACTGGAAATTCCTTTGCAACTTCTCAATTTTGTTAGCCACACAAGTAGGGAGACTAAATAACGTACTCTTAAGCAATGTCAATCTACCACCTTTTGATAAATACAGCTTCTTCCACCTAGCTAACTTCCACTCAATTTTTTCCAATATAGGATACCAAATTGAAGGTGACTTATAGGACGCCCCCAATGGCATGCCAAGATAAAACATAGGCAAAGCCCTAACCCTACAACCCAAAATCTCTACCAAAGCATGCACATTATTCACCTCCCTTATAGGAACCATTTAACTCTAAAGCATGTTCACCTTCAAGCCTGTCACAGCCAAAAAACAAAGTAGAAACATCTAAACAAGTAGGATCTACTCCACATCTGCATCATAGAATAGAATTGTATCATATGCAAACAAAAGATGCGAAACACATTCCCCTCCACCTCGCCTACCATCAGCCCTAAAACCACAAAGTAAACCTATCTTCTCCACTCTCTTCAACATCCTACTGAACACCTCCACCATAACCATAACCAAAATTATATGGGAGGCAGCGGGTCCCCTTGTCTCAAACCCCTTGAAGCACCAAAAAAATCAATTGGAGACCTATTGACCAAGACAAAAAACTGAACTGTGGAAATACAAACACGAATCCAAATACAAATAGATGTCATGGCCTTTTTTGATCATTTCCATAGGAGCTCAGAGTTTGAACGGTCTCTGAATGCTTCTTTTCTATCTCTGATTCCCAAGAAAAATAATGCATTGAATATCAAAGATTTTAGGCCCATCAACTTAGTGGACAGTGTGTATAAACTTTTGTCTAAGGTTTTGGCTAACAGATTGAGGCAGGTGCTGGATAAACTTATTTCAGAATCACAGAATTCTTTTGTAGGTGGCAGACAGATTTTGGACGCAGTGCTTATTACTAATGAATGTTTAGACAATAGACTGAAGTGTCGTAATCTGGGGGTGGTGTGTAAGTTAGACATTGAGAAAACGTATGATCATGTGAATGGGGACACTTTGTTTTATCTGTTGGAGAGGATGGGCTTTGGGGATAGATGGAGAAGATGGCTAAAGACTTGTATCTCTACTGTTCGCTTCTCAGTTCTGGTTAATGGATTTCCTGTTGGTTTCTTTGGTAGCTCCAGAGGCCTTAGACAAGGTGATCCTTTGTCTCCCCTTCTCTTTCTTTTGATCATGGAAGTTTTAAGTCGTATCCTGAAGAAAACTGAGAAAGGTGATTTCATTTAGGGTTTTCAAGCGGGTCCTAGTAACTCTACTGGTATCCGTGTTTCTCACCTGTTATTTGCTGATGATACCATTCTTTTCTGTGATGCCTCTAGAGAGCAAATTCTTTCTATTAGACTGGTGTTGACTTGTTTTCAAGTTTTTACTGGTTTGAAGGTGAATGTGGGGAAAAGTGAAATTGTCCCTATTGAGAAGGTGCGTAACATTCAGTTTTTGGCTAATATTCTTCAATGCAAGGTGGGTAGTTTGCCTATGATTTACTTGGGTATGCCATTAGGAACTTTGTATAAAACAGCCTCTATTTGGAATCCAATCCTTGAGAGGATGGAAAAGAAGCCTTCAGGATAGTAGCAACTTTATTTGTCAAAGGGTGGTAGACTCACCTTGCTGAAAAGTACCCTTTCAAGCCTTCCGACTTATTACCTTTCCCTTTTTACTATCCCCAAAGTTGTGGCGACTAGATTGGAATGCATTCAGGGGAACTTCTTGTGGGGTTCATCAGTTGAGTGTTTCAAATATCCTTTGGGGCTTGGGAAAAGGTTTGCTTACCGCATGAGTTGGGTGGTTTGGGAATTCGGAATTTGGTGTCTTTTAATCAGGCCCTATTAGGGAAATGGCTTTGGAGGTATGGCCAAGAAACCACTCATCTGTGGCGAAGGGTCATTGCCATGAAATATGGGGAGAGAAAAAGGGGTTGGTGCACTAGAGCTCGTAGTAGGGCTCATGGTTGTGGGTTATGGTGGAGTATTAGCAAAGGGTGGGAAACTTTCGCTAAGCATTTCTCTTTTGTGGTGGGGGATGGTTCACGTATTCTTTTTTGGTGTGATAAGTGGACTGGGGATGTTCCTCTTAAAATTCTTTATCCTCAGTTATTTTTGTGTTCAGTCAATAAGGAGGCTTGCTTTTATGATGTGTTAAGCCCTTTAGTGAGTGATAATGACAGAGTGTGGAGTTTGATTTTATAAGATTTTATAGGGAATTTAATGATTGGGAGTTAGCGGATTCCTACTCCCTACTTCATTTCATCCAAACCCGAATTTCTAGGGGTGGAGGGTGTGACAGGCTTTGTTGGGATCTTAATGGAAATGGAAAGTTTGATACTCGGTCTTTTTATCATAAGATTTAAGGTTCCTAAAAGGGTGGCTTTTTTTATGTGGACAACAGCTCATGGTCAGATTCTAACCTTGGATAACCTTATGCTTCGTGATCGCCCTTTGGTGAATCGTTGTTGTATGTGCTGTTGTAATGCGGAATCTGTGGATCACCTTCTACTTTTTTGTCCGATAACTCATTCTTTGTGGATGTATATGCTTCGGTTGTTTGGGATCAATTGAGTCATGCCAGGTTCAATCGTGGACTTATTTTTTTGTTGGTATCTTTGGCTTGGGAAGCATAGTTCTGATATTTGGAATCTGGCTCTAGGTTGTTTAATGTGGACTATTTGGACTGAACTAAATCGGCGGTCTTTTGAGGATGAGGGGAAAACTGTGGTTCAGTTATTAGAGCTTTGCCAGCGGACCCTCTTTGATTGGTCTCAATGTTGGGGTTTCTCCAATTGTTTTACCTTTATGAATTTTCTTTCGTCTATTAGAATAGATTAGGGGCTACTTCTGTCTTTTTGTTCCTTCTATTTTTTTGTTCACTACCATGAACTCTTTGCTGTTTTTCTTGCTCTTCTTTTATTAATAATATTCTCTTCTTACTTATAAAAAAAAAAAAAAAAAAAAACAAATACGAATCCATCTACACCACTTCTCCCCAAAGCCCATTCTCTTCAACAAATCTAAAAGAGCCTCCCAATTCACATGGTCATAAGCTTTCTCAATATCTAGCTTACAAATCACCCTCGGAATCTTACTCATCCCTCAACTATCAACACACTCATTGGCAATAAGGACTGAATCAAGGATTTTTCTACCACCCATAAAACTATTCTGAGATTCATATATCAACTAATCTAAAACCACTTTCAAATTGTAAACACTCCCCACCAAGCTAATAGGTCTGAAGTCTCAAGTCTCAATTATTAGAAGCATCATTCTTCTTAGGGATTAAGGCTATAAAGGTAGCATTAAGAGATTTTTCAAACTTGCTGTGTTGATAAAACTCCTCAAAAACCGCTAAGACATCTCTTTCCACAACTCTCCAACAATGGTGGGAAAATGCCATAGAGAAGCCATTTGTGTAGAGACCCAAAAGAGGGTATTGCAGTCCATGGAATCCCACATTGCCTAGGGAAGCACATGTAGATATGGGTTATGTGAATTTTTTCTCATTGATGTGGCTATGATATTGTTAGTGTAGATCAGCTATGTTGTTCTTCCCCCTTTCCTCTTAGTGTAAGATTATGTAATTTTCAGGAATAAGTAATTATCATTATTTTGATAGTTAACTGTTTGATTTTAGAAATAGTAAAATAATCAGATTTAGAATTTGTATTCCAGAAATCAAACTTAATGTTTCTGCACAATGCATGTGGTATTAATTTTTTTTCCCATTAGGGAAATTTTGCAGTAACTTCTTTTTAGCCGCATTTTAAACTGATGTTGTTCTCCATCGAATTGTTTCTCTTTTTAATAAAGTTGAGAGACTGAGATGTTGAGTTTATTTCAAAAGGAACTCGAGTCTCTAAGAAACTCAAGTCTCTAGACTTGATTTTCTTAAAGGCTAAGACTTGAGTTCCACATGGATTCTTTTTCCACGTCAGTTTTTGCCATATCTTGGAACTCGAGTCTTAAAAACTCGAGATGCTACTTAACTAAATAGTTTGCTTTTGGGCCACATAACGAAATTGTTTGAATAAACTGCCTAAAGGGCAAAAAAATCCGAGTTTCAGTTCTCAGTTTTTCTTAGACTCAAACATGCATATGCTTATCTAAATAGGATTTTTTTTTTTTTTTTTTTTTTTTGATAAGAAATAGGAGATTATTTAGACTTTAGAACGATCCAATGCAAATTAGTTTTAATGGTTTTAAAGGTTAACTAGTTGCTAACAGCTTAATAAAAATTAAATATTTATTTTGCATGATGGGACAGTAACTTGAAAATGAACAAAAATAAGTAATTTAGTTCAACAACAACAACAACAACATTATAATAATAATAATAAATGGATTGTACATAACCAAATTTGCGGTACATAATCTTTTGACTATTTGATAATCCTATCAAATCTTTTATGATGCTTATAATCCTCTATTTTATTAAATATAGGTAAAACAGATAAGTTTAATAAAAGCTAAATTTTGGGTCATATGTTTGCATAAGCTTCAATTCATTCTCCAATCTCTCTATTAAATCACTTGTAGAAATGTTTGTGGATGAACTTTATAAACAACATATAAAAATGAAACAAACAGTGGTTTTTATGAATTTAATTAAGAAAAACTTATTTGCTGAGGCTGACAAAAAATACAGATGTAAGTAAGGTTTTAAAAAACTATATATAAGCAAATAACCTAATAAGCTAACAATCATTAATCACTAATTACTAGATGGGATGAAATTTGGAAAGGACAAATTTGGAATCAAGTAATTTGTAAACACCACATATGAATGTAAAAAGAATAAGAAGAAAGTACCAATAGAATTCTATCTTTGGTTGCCACAATAATGGAAACGAGCAGCCACTGGTTATTTACTTATTAATTCAAACCATAGATATTGCAATATAAATTCCATCATCGATGACACGTACATTTCTCTCTGTTTTATGTTTTTTCAAAAAGTTAATGCCCCACAGCAAGCATATCTAGGCCCACACCAATATGCTTTATCTCTATTGACTCTATCTTTATAATGTATACAAAGCACAGATAGTTTCAACTTTTAGTAGATTTTATAACCAAATGGGATAACATGCAACAACAAAAAAAAAAAAAGGGTAATTACACTAAACCCACCTGTGGTTTGGCCCGAAATCACTTTGTCTAACCGTGGTTTAAAAAGTGTTACTTTACCCACCTGAGGTATGTTCCGTTTGTTTTCCGTAACCCATCTCTATTAAAATCAAGGGTAAATAGGTATTTTTGCTCAAATTTTATGTCTTTCTCCTCCCAAAACAAAAAATAGCACAAAAATGCAAGAGAAAGAAGATCAAAAAGTGGTATGTCTCTCTCTCTCCATTCACACAAATCTTGAACATGAAGAACATGCCCAAAAATCTGAAAAATTACAAGAAGTTAAACCCAAAAATAATATCCAACACAGGCCCAAACCCCGAACTGACCGACCAGCCCAAAGCTTTTCCAAGAGCAAAATTCCTTTGCAAATGCAAAAGTGTTTTTGGGAAGTAAAAATAGTCAAAACCCCAAACACATTTCCAGCAAAACCCAGAGCACAGAAAACAAAATCTCAATTCAATGGCGAATTCACTGATTATCAAAACCTTAAACTCCATCAAAAGAAACCCAAAATTTTTCACAACATTCTCATCCCAATCCCAAATCCAAACTCGTCTCTTCACTTCCATTGCCAACGCCCAAGAGCCCCAATCCCAGGACCCATCTTCCTCGACCTTCACATTCTCATTCGATGGTAAAACCCGCAAAAACGACAACAACAGCAACATTTACGTTAAGGCGTCGAGCTCCAGTTCCCAGACAACGTCGTCGTCGTCCGTGACGATGCCGATGTCGTTTATGACTAGTTCGATAGTGGGGAAGAGGTTCTACAACAAGGTGAAGGTCAAAGAGTCCGAAGATGGGGTTGGGTGGTCGGTGATGCTTGATTACCAGACTCTCAAGAACATACCCAAAAAGTGGTATGTTCTTCATGATCTGGGTTTTATTTTTTTGGTATGTTGTTCATGTTCAAAATTTGTGTGAATGGAGAGAGAAACAAATACCACTTTTTGATCTTATTTCTCTTGCATTTTTGTGCTATTTTTTGTTTTGGGAGGAGAGAGACAAAAAATTTAAGCAAAATACCAATTTACCCCTAATTTTAACAAAGGTGGGTTATGGAAAACAAACGGAACATACTTCAGGTGGGTAAAGTAACACTTTTTAAACCACGGATAGGTAAAATGATTTCGGGCCAAACCACAGGTGGGATTAGCGTAATTACCCCTTTTTTTTTTATAAGTAAAAGATATATTGATAAAAAAGGGGACACCCTAGTGCACAGGGAGTGCACAAGGGAAAAGAAATCAAATACAAAAATTACAAGAGTCTAGGAAATCAATAAAAGAGGGGAAAGATTTATCTTGCAAAGCAAACAACCAATCCCTTAAAGTTCTAAAAAAGAGAAGCTTGAGGTCAGGAATAGATTTCTCAGTATCTTCAAAACATCTACTATTCCTCTCCCTCCAAAGACACCACAATAAGCAATGAGGAATGATGGACCAAATATAACCATTTCGATGACGACCAAAGCTGCCTTGCCAACACCAGAACAGCCCCAGAACAGAGTGCGGCATAACCCAAGAAACTCCAAAAAGGCCCAAAACCATAGACCATAGATCCGAAGCAAAAGGACAATGAAGAAATAGATGGTCAACCGATTCACCATTTCTCTTACACATGTAGCACCAATCCAGAATCCACACCTTCCTTTTACGTAAATTATCAATCGTCAAGCATTTCCCTAAAGCAGCAGTCCAAACAAAGAAAGCTACTCTAGAGGGAATCTTTTGCTTCCAAATACTTTTCCAAGGAAACCCAATGGAAGCGGTGCTAGCTAAAATTCTATAATAACCACTAACCAAGAAACCCTTAACTTTGTTAGGAATCCAACACATTTTATCCTCACCTCGCCCCCTTATATGCGAACCATAAATAGATGCCATGAAGACGGACATAGCCTCTAGATCCCGAGCATGCACACTCCTAATGAATCTCACATCCCAAAAGAGGACACCATGAGCGGACATCATAAGCTCAGCCACACTGGCATCCTTATTCCTGCAAAATCTGAACAAGTCTGGAAATCTAACAACAAGAGAAGTCTCTCCACACCACCGGTCTTGCCAAAACTTCACTCTAGACCCATCACCAATATCATACAGAATATGGCGAGAGAAAGAAGGCCATCCCTGACTGATATTTTTCCATAAACCAACACCATAAGGGCCAATCACAGCTCTGGAACACCAGCCCCCCCACATACAACCATACTTTGTCTCTATCACTTGCCTCCAAAGGGCATCTTCCTCAACCCCAAATCTCCAAAGCCACTTCCCAAGTAAAGCTTCATTGAAAAGTCTAATCTTCCTTATCCCTAAGCCACCCGAAGAAATAGGAGAACAAACAGTAGCCCATTTAACCAAATGAATTTTAGGATCATCTCCAAGACAGCCCCACAAGAAATTCCGCTGGAGCTTCTCAATTCGATTAGCCACACTAGCAGGAATAGGAAACAAAGAAAGAAAATAAGTGGGTAGATTAGATAGGGTGCTTTTGATAAGGGTGACTCTACCTCCCTTAGATAAGTATAAACGTTTCCAACCCGCCAATCTCCTCTCCATTTTCTTTAGAATAGGATTCCATATAGACTTATCCTTGAATTTAGCACCCAAAGGAAGACCTAGATATTTCATAGGGAGAGAGCCCTGCTTGCAGCCAAGAACAACCAAGAAAAGGTCAAAATCATTGACTACCCCAACCGGAACCAATTCTGACTTGCCCAGGTTGATCTTAAGGCCAGACACCGCCTCAAACCAAATAAGAATCATGCGAAGGATCAAAATCTGATCTAAATCAGCCTTACAAAAAATAAGCGTGTCATCTGCAAAGAGGAGATGAGACACCGCCATGGATCTTCCCTCCAAGTTACCTACACTAAAGCCCGACATGCGACCTTCAAGAACTGCTTTGTCCAACATTCGACCAAGAGCTTCCATCACCAAAACAAACAACAAAGGAGACAACGGATCACCTTGCCTCAAGCCTCTGGTGCTACCAAAAAAACCACAAGGAGAGCCATTGATCAAGATGGAGAAGCGGACAGAAGAAAGACAAAAGCGAATCCATTGTCTCCATTTGGCAGAGAAGCCACTTCTTTCTAACATCTGCAGCAGAAAATTCCAGTTTACATGGTCAAAAGCCTTCTCAACATCCAGCTTACAAATCAGCCCCGGCAACCCGGACTTCAATCTACTGTCAAGGCATTCATTAGCAATAAGAACAGGGTCAAGGATTTGTCTGCCCCTCACAAAAGCATTCTGAGATGCTGAGATTATATCCCCCATCACCAAGCGGAGACGATTAGCCAAAACTTTAGCAATAATTTTGTAAACCCCCCCCAACCAAGCTAATGGGCCGAAAATCTCCAATCTCATTAGCTGCATGTTTTTTAGGAATAAGAGTAACAAAAGTTGTGTTTAAGCTTTTCTCAAACTGACCATTGGCAAAAAAATGATGAAAAACAGCCATGAGATCCGGCTTAACAATCCCCCAACAAGCTTGGAAAAAAGCCAAAGGGAAGCCATCAGGACCAGTTGATTTATCACCATGAAAACTTTGAATAACATCAAAGATTTCCGCCTCTTCAAAAGGCCTTTCTAACCAATCCGCATTCTCACCAAATATCATTGGAAAAACCAACGAATCCGGAAAGGGCCGCTCAACCTGCTGCTCAGAGTACAAATTCATGAAGAAATGAGAAACGTAGTCTGCAATTATACCCTGATCCGACGACAAAGTACCATTAACCATAAGGCTTTCGATGGCATTATTTTTCCTGTTGGAATTAGCCATTCTATGAAAGAATCTGGTATTGGCATCCCCTTCTTTCAAATGCAACACCCTGGACTTTTGTCTCCAACTAGTCTCTTCCATAAGAGTCAACTTTTCAATATCTGAACGAAGATTAGTTTGAGCTAACTTCTCCTCAGCAGATAGACTATGAATCTCCTCTTTAGCATCCAAATCAATCAACTTACTCCAAAGAGCCTGTTTCTTAAAAGTGACATTGCCAAACTCAGTTTCATTCCACTTTTTTAAGTCTGACTTCAATGCAGCCAACTTCTTAGCAAGAATAAACTAGGGGTTCCATGGAACAAATAGGAAGCCCACCACTCCTTCACTTTGTCTACAAAGTTATCCACCCTTAACCACATATTTTCAAAACGGAAGGGAATTCTGCCTCTTCGCTGACACCCACCCTCCAACGAAATAGGAAAATGGTCAGAAAGAACTCTAGGCATCCTTTTTTGGGTGAACTGACAGAAGTGATCAGCCAAAAGAGGGGAGAAAAGGAACCGGTCTAGCCTAGAAGCTGAGGAAGTATTGGACCAGGTATAAAGGCCCCCTTCCATATGAATATCCAACAACTCATGCAAAGAAACAAAGTCAGAAAATCCAAACATAGCCCTGGAGAAGCTGGCAGCCCCCAAACGCTCAGAAGGGAAGCGGATAATATTAAAGTCCCCTCCAAGGCACCAAGGCAAATCCCACCAACTGATCAGCCTGGTTAGTTCCTCCCACATCAACCTACGCCTATTGTTCAAATTAGGCCCATATACACCTGTGAAAGCCCACTCAAATTGGTCGCCTACATTTTTAAACTTGCAAGAAACTGAAAAATGCCCCACCGCTTCCTCCACCTTTTCCACAACCCGGCTATCCCACATCAATAAAATTCCTCCAGAAGCACCATCAGAGCCCAGGTACAACCAATTGACATAAGGACAACTCCAAATACTTCGAACAGTACCTCTAGTAATCCACTCTAGTTTGGTCTCTTGCAAACACACAATATCAGCCTTCCAGGATCGCAACAAGTTACGAATCTAAAGCCTCTTGTGAACTTCATTCAGACCTCTGACATTCCAGGAAATAAGCTTTAAAATTCATTGAGCAACAGAAAGAACCCGATTCCTATTAATTCCACATCGCCTAGCAGATGAAGAGCCATAATTAATGGAACTAAACAACCCTTTCAACTCTTTTAAACCTTTCACCCCCGAACCTTTTGAACCACACGATTTCTTGTTCACCTCAGCCCTCCGATATAATTCAGCTTCAACAGCCAATAAAAATTCTGTTGCTTGATCTTCTAAACCCACAAGTGACGTGCCAAGGAAGCTATCAAAGTTATTGAATCTCTTTTGAAACCAATCGGAGTAAGGTTCCTGACTCCTTGAAGTGTCCACACCCACAACACTATCCTCATCTACAAGAGACTGCTTCTCCTTGGCCAAGGGTAGAGAAAAAGCAATTGGATCAACAACTAGGGGCTGATTAGCTTCCTCCGAGAAGGAATCCGAAGCCCAATCCTCCACCAATACATCATCTTCTTCGAAAAGAGCCAATGACATGTTCGTGACTTCAGAAGATTCCAACGTAACAAGCTGTTGTTGATTTTCCAAAACCTCTGTAGCTTCACAAGGAGGCAAAGCAATCTACACCGGAACCGCAACCCTCCTCCCATCACGTAATTCAAGAACCCATTGCTCCGAGTTTCCCCATTTCTTGTCAAAATTGCCGGAATGCTCCTGGAGAAACAGTCGGGGGTCAAGCACTAAGCTCTCATCGTGAACTGTGGAGCAAGCCGACCCATTCCTGGCCTCCTCGGACTCGTCGGAGGCGAGAAGCTCAGACTCGACTATATCAGAAACTAGATTCGAGTCAGTCGGCGCCGGTGACTCAAACCTGGCTTCGACGGACTTGTCGGTTTTGAGAGAATGGGCAGCGGTGACATCGGAGACCATCGACGACCTCAGAGGCAAAGTCGAAGGGCACGACGAAGACTGGAAGGATCTCGCGCCTGGACGTAACAAACCTGGAGAATGGGTCTCTCGCGACGGGCAACTCCTGGTGGTCAGACGACTAAGTTCTTTACAAGCTGATCTTTTGGGTTGCCAGACCAACGAGGGCTTAGGCTTAAGTTTAGGAACATAAGGTGGGTTAAGTGGGGGGGCTTCAGCAAGAGCATTGGGCTTAAAGACATCTTTCAAGGGCCCAACACCAGAACAACCCACTTCCTTAATGTTTGAACACTTAATGTCCCACTTACCATTCAGCCCACGTACCAAATGTAAAGAAACTTCTAGCGAGAAAGGAGAATCAGCAACTTTAAGAGCGTCATCCTGAAGTTTAAGCGTGACTTCAGCCTCAGGAACCGCGCTTACCTACCCAGCACCCCTATCGCGCAAATCCAGGCTCTGAGACTTCTGACTGCTCAATCTAGACTTGGGAGCTAGATTTGATTTGATAGAATTTTGAATATTGGGCATTGCAAGCTTTCCTGTTCCACTACCACCATAGGTTTTCCGGTCACCTTCCACCGCTACCGCCAGAAAGGACTTATGATTTCTGAACTTTTGCATTGACGGAAACAGGGCAGAATGAGATGGCGATTTGACGCCAGGAGAGACGGGAGCAATGGCCTTGCGAAGATGAAAGCCAAAACCTCTCCACCCACTACCCAGCTTTCCTTCTGGTACAATGATGAGGCCCTTCCGACGACCATGAAGAAGCTCAGAGATCATAAGAAAGCTTCCATGTGCATTGAATCCCATTTGCAAAATCAAAACCTTATTACCATCCCTGAAGGTTCTAGCAAAGTTTTCAGGACGGGTATTTGACAAGTGATCCTCAATATACGTAAGCAACCGTAAAGCACTCTCTTTTCCCATGAAAACCGATCGGAGAGAATCCTTATATCTTTCAAAAATGCATAACAAGAAGAAAGTACCACCCTCTTCCACAGAAAATTCAAACGATTTGGATTCGAGAAAAAAGAAAATGGAACCACCCATAGTTTCAGTTCTCTAATACAGATGATCACAATGAAAGTTTACAGTGTGGTTTCTGCGATTGTGTAAATCTAATCTACAAATGAATTATCAGATCATTGATTGTACCTTACGAATTTGTTTCAACTCTTCAATACAATCAATAACAATCAATACAATCAATAACATTTGTAACAGCATATAGCTGAAACTATGTTATGGATAAAAAAAGGAATAGCTTTTAGTAATTGAAAGAAAAGATTTGCATGCAGTGCCGGTGGATATAGTGAACATCGTAGAGCAATGTGTAATTACCCCTTAAAAAAAGCTTGTTCTACACATTAAACTTTTACAACAAAATAACAATATAAAAGTATGGTTCAACATCAATGGTTTGAAATTAAATTTAACATCCTTGGGGGGCTAACAAACAAAAATTAAAATAAAGGAAACCAAAGTAAATCTGAATATGAAATGGCACATACCTATGCTCTGAAATCCAAAGGCGGCACTCTGCATAGCAGCACAGGCTATGGTAGCAAAGGCCCTAAATAGTACATTATCCCCTGTATTACAGCTCTAATATCTCAGTTTTGCAAACTGACCAAATATATGAACATTAATCCACAGATATGCTCATAACAGATTAGTGGTGAAGTATGTTTGGTATTTCATGGCAAAAGCGAATCCTTTTTAATCTATATATACGTACCAGTACTCCTCCTTCATTGAGGCATTTTATCAGTCATGTTATCAGAAGGGTAATATGGAATACTGCTGTTCCAATCTCCTCACATCCTTCCTCACTAACCATACACTGCCGCCAACAATGGCCAAGTTGCTCTCTAAGAACCTTTCGTGTATCAGATGAAAGTTGTCAAGCACCTACAAATCAAAAAAAAAAAAAAATCAAATTATAATGCTGAATATATCTGAGCTTTTTCTCTGCAGCCAAACACAACAATAAAAAAAACAGAAAACATGCCAAAAGAAAGAAATTAAAATCTGAAAAAACGAACAAACCCAATCAGTTAAACAAATTGATTAGACTCTTATAATCCAAATTGACCTTTGAAACCAACAATTCTCGAATTAAAAGCAATTTGAACATAAGCGTACTAAATAAAAGTTAAAAACGATTCACAAATATATGATGCGATTCGTACTATATGGATTTAGTCGGAGAGAGGAAAAGCTTGACCTTCTTGAAGGAGTCGGCGTTTAGGGCTAATAGCGTCGCCGGGGAAAAGAGTGGCTCAATTGAGGAGGATTGTGGAAAAAAAGCTTTTTCCAAAGAGAGAATAGTAGTCGAAGGGTTAGATTTTATAAATAAAGTAATAAAAAATTAAAAAGAAAAATAGAAATGAGTTTAGCATAATACGATGAAGTCAACTAACAGTGAAACTTCTTCGGTTTTATAGATTTATAGATAGATTATAGATTTGGTTAGCTTATTATTGAAGTTGTATTTTCTTACACTCAAGCACAACATTCCAAAAGCAAAGCATAAATCTAAGAGAATCGTGTGAATGGATAAGAAGACTAACCTTAGAGCGGCTCAAAGAAATCACCAGACGGGAGATCTGGAACTTCCGGTTCCCTCTACCTCTACCTAGCCATTGACTTCCAAGAAAAATAAAGACTTAGAGCATCTCCACCTGTCTCTCTACATTTTTGTAATTCCCAGAGAACTTTTTCCTTTTATCTAGTAACTTTTTTTAAATTCACTTTTTAACATATTTTTTATCTTTTTCTCGATTCTATTAAAATATTATTTCTTTATTTTTTTAATATTTCTTCATTTATCTATATTTTTCAAATTCTAAACAACATTAACAATTATATTTTTTTTAATGAGAAATATTGCATTTATAACATTTTTTTCTTAATACTTTCACAATAAAATCTTATATAGTAAGTTGTTACTAGTTCTAATTTGAACTTACTATTTAAATTATTTTTTTATTCACCAATATTAACTAATAACAATCTATCACTTAAAATTTATTGTGAAAATTTCATTATAATGTTACTCAATTTTGATTTTTTATTCCTTATATTATTTTTCCTTCCTCTTTTTAGTTTTTTTTCATCCATACGTTTTTTTCTTTCTTTTTTTTCTCTTGTTTTTTTTTCCTCCACACACGTACACCTACCCTTATATCTATCTTCACTCTTTTTTTGACTTTTTGTTTTTCTAGTTATCTCCAGAACATATCTCCACTTCTCCCTCTCACCTACCCCAATATCTATCTTCACCCTTTTTTTGACTTTTTGTTTTTCTAGTTATCTCCAAAACATATCTCCACTTCTCCCTCTCTCTTTCTTTCTCTTTCTCTTACACAAACACACACACAAATTTCTCTCCCTCTATCTCACACAAACAAATTATCTCTCATACACACACACATAGATCACCGACAGAGAACAAAGATTAGAGAGAGTTGGCCTTTTAAATCCGCGTTCATGCACGCCACTTGGTTTGCTCCATCACCACTCATCCTCCTCCCCACTTCTAAGAACATGCAGTTTAATCACCATATTGGTCACATAGGCGTCCTACATGTTTTTTTTTTTTTTTGGTTCTAGTTTAATTAGTTTTATTTTATTGTTTAGAATTCATTAGGCTTATGAGAAAGATTGTTTTTGTGTTTCAAATCTTTCGATTGGGTTTTGTGTTTTTGTTTTGATTATGGTATGTTTTAGTTTGTAACCGTTGAGATAGAGAAGCACAAGAGAGTAAAGAACGAAAGAGAAAAGGGATGAGAGAGAAAGAATTATTTTTTTATTCAACCGGGTATTATTTTAAGGGAGAATATTGTTTAGAGGTGCTACAGTAATTGCTACAGTGCTCTCCATGTCAAGAGAGCCACTGTAGCAAATCTAAAAAAAAAATTTGGAGATGGAGAGGCTGTTGGAGGGGTTTTTTTGTATGTTTGCTCTCCATATTTGGCTTTAGAGAGCCTATTAGAGATACTCTTACGAATACTAGAGGGCTGTTTGGTTGGTGATTTGTTTAAAATGACATGAAAACTGTGACGTAAAAAGTGTTGGTGAAACACTTGTTTAAAGCATTTATAATGTAAAAAATGTATTTAGTACTGTGTTTTAAATAACATATTTTTAAAATGTAAAAAAATATTGTGTGTATGTGTGTGTTTTTTTTTAAATACTGACAAATACAGTAAAAGTATATTTATTTGAACAAAACTTAGGTGTTGTTCCTTAGATTCCCCACTTAAGATTAAGTCATGTAGCTACTTAACTAAAAAATACACTTTCATCCTATGAGGAAAAATTCATATGGCAAAATTTTAAAAGATGAACTTAAGGAACAGCACCTAAGTACCGTACCTAAATCTTACCCTATTTATTTTATTGGAAGAGAGAGAAACTCCTTTGTTACCATTGCACACCCTCTTCTTTTCTCTTTTCGTTTCTCATCTGCTGCACCATCTCTCTTTACTTTTTCTATCTCCTCAAAACCCACTTCTTGACCCTCTCTTTTAGTGGTTCTAGAAAATAAAACCCAAGTGAAATTTCAGGAGTTGTGAGAGGTGATAAATTTCTTGGGTTTTGTTCTCTTTGTTGACATGCCATTTTCCCATTGATTTTTCAAATAAAAGCTCTTCACTGATACAGGAAAAGAAACCATGTGAAATGACAAGGGTGTTTTTAGGAAGAAATAAACTCGTTACATACAAAGAAGTTGACGACTCAATTGAGCCCGTCAGCTTCATGCATGTGCGAGGTAAAGCGAAATTGACAATGCTATAAGCCGACAACATTACCCCAATACCCGACGGTATCTGCATAAAACGATGGGAATCCCCTAGGCCGATGAAAAGAGAAAGGTTGATGGGAGGAAAAGAAGCCAACGGGAATAAAGAGAATGACAAGTCCAGCATGGATTTGCTTGACCCCCACGAATATCTATACAATGAAATATCTTACACCCCACGATTAACCCTAATCAAGGGAATCCCTATAAGGAAAGGATCCTGCCAATTACGTGTATTTATGAGAATCTTTCCTACAAGAAAAGACCTTCTCCGCCAAGAAACGAATACCAGCTCCACACTATTATAAAAACCCCAAAACCCTCACAAACCAAGGTACGTATAATTTATCCCAACTTTGGCACTCTAGAGTTATGAAAGTTCTCTAACTTAATCTTTGGAGGGTATTTGGCCAGTACCACACCGGTACTCTCTGCAAGGTCTTCTTTATTTCTATTTCGTAGGTTTTGTCTAGAGCACGTAAGGACCGTGTGGCTCATTGACGATTTTTAGCATCATTAGTTGGCGGCGTCTGTGGGGACAACTTAGAGAGTAAAACAGTAACAGCCATATTACCAGTTCTCAGACAAAGAGTTGTATGGTACTCACTCGTTCGATGGCAACCAATAACCATACTAGAGAAGAACCACGCATTGCTGCCCTTAAAAGACAAGTACAGACCCTAGCCACAGTTATGGAACGCCTTACCAAGTAGAACCACGACCTAGAAGAATAGCTGCGCCAAATGGATGTTGGGTCCAACAATCACGGGCAGGAGTAAAAGGGCACCAGCGCCCAAAAGAGGGACAAAGAAGGACCGGAAGGCAGCCATACCCTAAGTAGGTAGGAGCGACAAGATACCAGCCGTCCGTCCGTCATAGATACGACACCACCACATGTTGTTACAGAAATGCAGATGATGAAAGAAAGGATGGACTTTATGATGAACGCCCTCAAGGAGTGGGTGTCAAACGACCTTAATGAGTTGGTCCATCAAACGGACTCAAGTTTCACAGCACCCGTCACTTCGTTCCCCTTACCTGTAAAGTTCTGTATGCTTTAGATAGAAGCCTATGATGGGTTAAAGGATCCCTTGGACCACCTAGAGTCATTCAAAACTCTCATGCATTTACAAGGTGTGGCAAATGAGATCATGTGCTGAGCCTTCCCAACTATGCTGAAGGGTCCCGTAAGGGTGTGGTTTAGCAAATTGACTCCCAACTCCATCGGTACCTTCAAGGAGCTGAGCGTGCAATTTGCCTCGCACTTTATCGGGGGACATAGGTATAAGAAGTCTACTGCATGCCTGATGAGCATCAAGCAATGGAAGGACGAGACACTGAGGTCTTACATAACCCGCTTCAATAAGGAAGCTCTTTCGATAGATGAAATTAATGACAAGATACTTGTTGCTGCATTCACCAATGGTTTGCAGAAGGGGAAGTTTTTGTTCTCCTTATTCAAGAACAACCTAAAGACCATGACAGATGTGCTTTACCAAGCTACTAAGTATATGAACGCAGAGGACGCGCTGCTAGCCAAGAGGAGAAACCCAAGAAGAGGGAAAGGCAAGAAGATACTCGGCAAGAAAAAGGGCGGAAGATGACTAGAACTGGAGACCAACAAAAGGACAAGCACTCCAAACCCCCCACTAGAAGGTTCCTAAATTCACCCCACTGATTGCCCTGATTGATCAGGTGTTGATGCAGATCAAGGACAACACAGCCTTGGCGTGGCTTGGCAAGTTAAAGGGAGATCCCAGCAAGAGGTCCAGAGACAAATATTGTCATTTTCATCGGGACCACGGTCACGACACGTCTGAATGCTATGACCTAAAGCAGCAGATTAAAGCCCTTATTAGACAAGGGAAACTATAGCGATTCGTTAGTAAAGAAAGGGTAGATCCACCACAGGATCAGGTTGCTAGAAGGGATAACAAGCGCCCCAAGCCACCCATAAGGGACATAAGGATGATTGTAGAGGGCACCACGGCTTCAGGTTCATCTAAGAAGGCCAGTAAGACTTACCTTAGGATGGGCCTCCAATTCGTAAGCCACCTATAAGGCACATCATGAATTCGCAAGCATGGGTTTTGGCTTGCGAATTGGGCGAGCATGGGTTTTGTTTGCTGGGTTGTGGTCAAAGGAGGAGAGACCATGGGTTTTGCTTGCTAGTTTTCAAGGTTTTTCTTGCGGGTTAATTGGGTTTAGTTGTGGTCTAGTGGTGTCTGGAAAGCATGGGTATGCCAATTGGGTTGGTGCACTTGAGTCCGATACGCACGAACGCGCTGTGCGGCTGTGGATGCGGCCGCACGTGCGTTCGTGACCATTTTTTTTTTTTTTTCTAATTTAGCCCGATACGGTCTAATTCGGTCCTAAATGGGCCGAAACAGGCCTTGAGTAGGTCTGATATGGGTTGAAATAAGTGTTTTAAAAAAAATATGAAATTTTTTTTTGTCAAAACACACCATTTTGGCATCTTAGTTTAAAGAAAAAACCCTAAACTAATCTCAAACTCTCTCTTGTATTAGTTTTAGTTTCAAACTTTCGATCTTGTATTCTAATTTTTGAACATCATGGAATGGTTATGTATTCAGTATTCACTTTATTATCTACTGTTGTTCTTAAATTGGTATATGTTTACCATTATATGAAAAAATATGCTTAGCAATATATAGAAAAAAATAAAAATAAATTTAATAATTTATTAATAAACGTATCCTACCGCACCTGCACCCTACTTTTTCAAAAATTGTCGAGTTGCCGCACTGCACTTGAACCCGAATCCACACCTTTGCTTCCTAGGGTGGTTTTTTTTTTTTTTTTTTTTTAATTATTTTTATAATCTTCCTCTTTCAGTTGTCTGGGCTTTTTTTCTTGGAGGATTTTGTGGGTTTTAGTAAATTTTCATTGTTTTTTGTGTGATTTTGGTTGGTTTTTGAGATCGTCTTCAATGATTTTGTTACAAATTTGATTAGATTTAGGTGGGTATGGGTTTTGGTCAAGGTGGCCATTGTTTAGGAGTGGATTTGGGCTGTGAAATAAAATTTTATTGATTTCATGGGTTGTGGGTTCAAACGAAGAGAGAAGAGAGTCATAGTAAAATAAATTTTTAATGGGTTGCTTATATAATTTTAATGTGATGTAATCTTAAAATAGAAGATGTGGTGTAAGGTGTATTGTACAATGATTTTTAAAAATAGATAAAGTAAGTTTTGGTGTGTTAAAATGGTATTTGGCTTAGCACAACTTATACTAGACAATCCCCCACTTAGGCAGCATATATCATTATGTCTTAAATTATAGAATTTTTTCTTATTAAGATTTTCAAGTGATTCATTGATTATAAAGATAATTAGCGGATGTTTCACGTGATGTGTGTGTTCATTATTAGTTATTTAATAATACTCATATGTGTTATAATGTTTAGAAAATTAATTGATCATGTATTATATGTCACTAAAATAATGAAGAAAAAAATTGCAATCTAATATATTCATAAGTAACCATAATTAATAATATATTCATAAGTAACCATAATTAATTAAATCCTGAAAATGCCACCACATGCCTATTAATTTTTGACATTTTCAATATAAACTTCTTGTTATTTCTTTTTCTTTTTTATAGGAGTGTGTCTTAAAAAAAAAAAAAAGCACATGAACTTTTATAGGAGTATTTCTTTAAAAAAATTCTAAGATTTAAGGTTTATAATTTTTACTTTGTAAAGCTAAATATACATGTGAAGAGACTTAAAAAATAACAATAATTGAACAGAAAAATATAAAATTCTATTATTTCATATCCTAAGTTTACTTTTATATATATCTGAGTACCTCAATAACTTGCAAAGATTAACCACTTTCAAAAAATATAAATAAACTATTGATAACACCTATAAAAGCTGTGTCTTTCCCAAACATACCTTTTAAAAACTCCAAATTCTGTTGAAGCACCATATCAAGCTTTGACAGTGTTGCTAAGAAGTTTAGATTAGATACACCCAAAACCAAAGCCAATTTCATATTCTTCTTGGTTGACAAAGACTTTTAGCTTACACTAGTATTTCTTATTTTCTTTATTTATTTTGTTTATCTTTCTCCTAGACTTTCGTAGGTATGCTCTTTTTTATCCTCTTTTCCTTCTGTTGCTGAACCATCACCACAATTGGCAGCAACCACCATGCTTTGTCAACGTCAAACATTTAGCATGGAGAATTACGCAAATATCAATGTTTTTGTCTTTTTATGGCCTTATTTTTTTCTTTGAAATCATCTTTAATGATTTCCCTTTTTTTTTTTTTGGAATCTAATATATTTTTTTCATTATATATAAAATAATAGGTTTCATGACATGAAAAACTAATATTAATATTGAATGGGAAAAACTTTTCATTTATGAAATTAATGAAATTAAAAGTGGAAGAGTTCGAGAAATTAGAAAAGGGAGTGGAGATGATAAGAAGATGAGGCGAGGTGAAAGGCTAAATGAAAAATTATTCATACAAAGCACCACATGATAAAATCTCATTCTCTCCTGCATGATTGCTATAACTACTTACACTGTTCAGATAAGAACTTACCAATACCTAATTAAATGAATGATACAGATATAAATATGAACAAAAAGAGGTATAGCCCATAAAAATTAAAAGAAACAAAAAAATCGAAAAGCATTCTTCAAAAATCTAAACCCTGTCGGTTATAAACAACTAGTTGATGTCCCGCGTGATGCGCGGATGCTTTATACTTTTATTTTGAAATAATTTCTAATTATTCTTTATGGACCTATAACACTCATCTTATGTTCAATTATATTATACATATCATTAACAGGAAGAAAATAAAAAGAACCAAAAATTATTATGAATATAAATAATTAAGAATATGAATACATGTAGCCTAAATGAATTCATAATTATTTAATTATTTTGGCTAATTAAAGTGTAAAATTATCTTTTACCTTCATTGAAGAGAGTGGGCAACTTGGCATATAATTTGTTGGCCTCAAGAGTCTTCTACATTAGAAATTAAATCAAAAAACAAATTGAGAGAAATATTGTTTCCATCATATAAACCGTTTATTTATTTATTTTTTATAGATTTCACTATATAAAAGAAGATGGTGTAGAAATAATTCATTTTTATGCAAAAATAATATCCACGATAAAATGATTTATCGAAGTAAATTTAATTATAACATCTTAGGTTGATTCTCTATGGATAACATATTTCATTTAAAAACTAAACAATTTTTTTTTTTTTTTTGGCATACAATTACTAAATAAATGCATAAAATAATGAAAGATCATATTATAGACCTATGGGCGTAGACGCCCAATTGTAAGGAGTACAAAATGAAGTGTCTACAATACCTCAAACAAAAATTTCTTCCATTAAACCTAGTTAGTTTAAAATTAATAAACCTACCTAACATCCATCTTCGTTAAGAATGAAACCCTTGAACATTCAGCCTAATTAAAGAAAAAATTAAATAGTTCAAAGTATGACTAAAAATCCGAATTAAATCACCATCATCCATACCAAAAGTCAAGGTTCAACTTTGTTAAAAGAAGCTCTCTATTCTTCTTCATCACCTGCTATCTTTGCCACATTTGAGGCCTAACTCTGGTGCAAGCCTTGCATCACTAATTTTGTTGGTCCAGTCCATGGTCATAAAATTTGAAAATAAAATGAAATCTGAACTTGAATTAATTTGTATAGAGAAGAGTTTAAATTACAAACAAATTATAGCATTAGGACCAGATTTGATAAGTTCTATCGATCCTAATCTTTACAATTTGATAGCTTTTGTCCCACCTCTACAGTTCAGAGACGGACTTTGTGTTGATTTAAATTTTGGCTTTAATTTTCAATTTTGTGAGGTGAGTATAATGATTATGCATAACAAAATAACAACTATATTTGGGTTCTCAGTTTGTGGCCTGAAATGGTAAATTAAAAATAAAAACTATTATAAGAACTTAACTATAGCATTTAAAAAAAAAAAAAAAAACCCAAACATTGTTTTTTGATTTTTACATTGAACGGCCATCGATAATCATAGCTCAGCTTGAGCTTGAGGTTAATCTTTTGTGTCAATCCTATCTGCCTGGGATCATTCACAACCTTAGAAGACCACATAGAAAAACCAAAAACCTGAATCCATTTAATTTTGGCAATAAAATTTTCAAGAAATTTGTTTGAGATATTACTTACTATGAAAATAAACATGAAATACAGGTACTGCAGATGTACATATAAGTCGAACAAAACCTAACATGGGAGGGCTACCGCCCCTACAGAGTCCTCGAGGTTCTCAAAGGAGCTACATAAATTGTTTTTTTTTTTTTTTTTTTGTTTTTTGATATAGTGAGAAATTGAAGAGCATAACTTTTATCAACTCATTCTCGTAATGTATACAACTCTTGGTGGGTCTCGTGCATTGAAGATCTATACTTGACATACAGGCAACTCTTGGTGGAGCTTTTCTAGTTGATGGGTTTTGATTTTATTTTAAGATGAATGAGTTTTGATTTTGAGGTTAATGGGTTTTGTTTTGATTAATTTATTCTGGTTAATAGGTTTTGTGGTTGCTTGGTTTATAGTGGTGGATTAGTGGTTAATGGTGGCTGGGTTTATGGTGGTGGATTGGTTTGTAGTGGTTGATGGTAGCTGAGTTTCTAGTGGTTGATAGTGGCTGTGTTTGTGGTGGTTGATGGTGGCTGATTTGTGCTTGCATTTTCAAGTGTTTAAACACACCAAACACTTAAAAATGTTTTTACTAAAAATATTTTATATCTGAAAATATTTTACTTTGAAACAAATGAAACGTTAGTAAGACACATGTCATATCATAACAAGAGTGAATTGTGGATTTTTCTCCTGCAATTATATATAGTACTAGTTGCTAACCCATGTGATACTTCGAATAGTTAACAATTGTTAAATATCTTTCTATTTAATATTTATATTATGAAAAACAGATATAAATATTTTGAAAAAATAATCATATTGTGTCTTTTTATAAGATGAAACAAAAGGATACTACTTATGTATATACCATGTTTAATCTTTTATAAAATATGAAACAACAAAATACAACAACTTAATGACAAATTTTTCTGGCAAAACTACACTATTGGTCCCTAAAATTTACCTGTAGAGCACAATTAGTCCCTTAAGTTTGAATTGAGCTTTATTGGTCCCTCAAGTTTAAAAAATAAGCGCAATTGATCCATCTAATAACATCTGTAAGTCTTATTGCCTACATGGCTAACAAAATTATGATGTGTCAAATTTTAAATTACGTGTCATCAAATTTAATATTAAAAAAATCAAGATTCAAATATGACATAAAAAAAACCTATTAACCCAGTAGGAGAACCCAATCTAATCGGGTGACCCATTTAGAAATGGCTATTCCTAATTTCAAATGACATTGCCCAAATCTGAAACTAGAGAAGGAGATCCCTAACGACACCCTTGTCCACCGCCCTCATTGCCGTCCTCCTCCATCTTGACCCATCTCTCTAATACATAGCCACTAGTGCGACGAACAACTTAGCTACATATTACTTTTACTTTTAAAATCAAAACTAAGCATGATTAATTGATTATAATATCTGACGATTTTGTGGTGGTTATGAGAGAATGATGAAAAGAACAGTATAGAAGAGCAAGTAATTTGTTTAGATACCACTTATTGCTGAAAACTGAAAACACTGTAGCAAAATAATTTTTAAATATGTGAATAGTGTCATGGGACCCAATTTTATAAAAAAATTTGCTGAAATCTGTACTTGCGGGTCCCGTGAACAGTGCATGGGACCCACACAAAATACGTAGTTGCCAGCACAAATGCAAGCGCGTTTGTATCCAAACTAACACGTAGTCCGTGAATGAAGTTGGCACTTGTAGTCTACTAGGCTAGTAGCTAACTCATAAAGCTAAAAAAAAATAACATATGTTTTTCAACGTAGATATGTGGCACCAGTGGCTTTGCATGTTAGAGGAATATGTCTCAAGGGAGGAGGAGGCAGTTAAGTGGTGGACGCGTTGTTAAGGATATCTCATCTGGGTAATGTCATTTGAAATTGAGAATATTTGTTTCTAAGCGGGTCACCCAAATCAGGTTGGGTTCTAATAGATTAATGGTTTTTTAATGAGTTAGATATCGGATATTAATTTTTTAATAATAAATTGGATGCTATGTCACTTAAAATTTGCCACATCATAACTCCATTAGCCAGGTAGGCACTAAAACTAACTGTTGTTAACAAAATGACCAATTGAGCTCATTTTTTAAACCTAAGAGATCAATAGTGCTTATTTGAAACTTAAGGGACTAATAGCACTTTTTTTTTTTTTTTTTTTTTTTTTTTTTTTTTTTTTTTTCAAAATAACATAAAATTTCAAACAATTTTGTTAGTTAGCATCGTTCGCAAACAATTTAGAAAACTAACATCTTAAGCATTTGAGACTCAAGTTCACTATAGTGAATTGAGTATCACAAACTCGATTTCTATGAAAACCCAAAAATCAAAATTTGAAACACAGCCCAAGCGTGGTACGACCCTCCATTGCCACCGTACACCTTCTTGGCCAACTTTGGTGATAGATCAAGACCCAGAGAGAAAATCAACAACAAGAATGAAGAAACCCACCTAAAGACCCTAAGAGCTTGATTTCAATCCCTGCCGCTGCCACTTGGGTTTGATCTCTCTGGTTTGTTATTTTTGTCTTCGTGGTTTGGGTTTTGTTAGAAAGATCTCTCTGTTTTTTGTCTTCACGGGTTTCTGGGTTTGATCTTTCTCTGTTTTTTGTCTCCATGTTTTGGGTTTCTCTGTTTGATCTTTCTCTGTTTTTTTGTCTTCATGGGTTTTGTGGTTTGATCTTTCTCTGTTTTTTGCTCTTTTGCTTGTGTACGTTTGTGTGTTTTAAGTTTTGATTTCTGGGATTTCTTTTGTGGAACTCGAGTCTTGCAGACTCGACTTCCATGTGAATTTTCATTGAAATTGAGTCTGTGATACTCGATTTGCTACAGAGAACTCGAGTCTCAAAAGCTCAAGATGTTAGTTTCCTAAATAGTTTGGAAATGATGCTAACTAACAAAATTGTTTGAAAATTGGTATTCTTTTGAAAAAAAATCCAACAACACTTAGTATGTAAATTTAAGGGACCAACAATGTATTTTTGCCAGTTTTTTTTCCTAATTTCCGTTGAGATTTTTATGGGGAAAAAAAAATAGAGTGATACAAAAATAACATTCTATGGCACAAAGTAGTCATCCAACAAAACTAAGATGTCAAACATGAGAATAAAAAAAATCAAGATACTTTGGTAGCATCCATTACCTCTAGCTTTCTTTTAGCATTTACTCCATTTGTAAAAACTTTAGAATCAAACATGGTGTTTAGAAGTTTGGTTCTTAATAAAATATTACATAAACACATGGGTAATGGAAGTAAAAATGCTAAAAAAGATGAACAAACACAAAATATTAAAGAAGAAAAATTATGAAAAACAAAAGTAACCACGAAGAGTTACTTTGAGGCTTTAGGATGAAGAGTTCGTAAAAACAAAATAGCAGAAATGAGAGAGAGAGAGAGAGAGAGGGTAAACCAAATAGAGAGTGGTGCTGTATATATATAATAGTAAGTCTGTTTGGTTTAAAACTCTCCATGTTATTGAGTAGAAGTTGGTTTGAAACTATTCAATTTACTGAGAAATAGTCAGGTTTAAAACTCTTCTCTTACCAACTTCCATGAAAATCAGGCTCGGACTTCATGCACTGTGGAAAGTAACTACATTGGTTTAGATGATTTAGACACTGTACTTAAGAGTTTTGCCATCTCCTTCATGGCCTTTCTAATCCTTTTTAACCCCCCCCCCCCCCCCCCCTCTTTTTTTTAGAAATTCATTTCGTTCTCCAACCTCATACTTTCTTTTAGAATGCATATCACGATTTCAGGTGACTCAGTAATTTTAATAGCAATAGAGCTTATTTTAATATGCATTAAGATCAGTATGGGACATTTTCATAAATTATTGGTTAGAATATGGAAAATAATTTTTGGCTAAATAGTTGGCTAACAATTTGTTAAGAGGAGGTAAGTGTAGGTAATTACCAAAATTTGAGGGAGAAGCTGGAGAGTTTTAAAACTGAAAGGATCAAAGTGTTGGGTTGCACTCAATCTCAATGAGATTCTTTACTTTTCTCTTTAATTTTTTTGGATAGAAATCGTGATCTAAATTTATAGTAGCTGCATAGTGATTTTTTTTTTTTTTTTTTTAAATTTATTTTATTGCACCAAGATCAAGAGTCAAGACACGTGTGGTATGTGTGTAAGGTTTCAAGCATTAAAGCCCAGTGACATCTTGGCCGCCATAACAAGTAGTTGATGGGGCCAAACGCTTACTCATATTAAGCCATTACATCTCGAGTATATGCACTAGATGTGGGTATGCAACCAAGATAGAATTCTGCGAGTGAGAGAGCGAGAATTGGGTCTCACAAATAAACAACCAAAGCTTATGCATTCATCATTACCCTGACAACCCAACCCCAAGAGAAAGAAAACCAAGCCACTCCACAATTCTTTGATTCGCAGAATAAGGAAATAATGCCTTCATAAGTCATAAACTAGAATTACAGACACCATTTTCCAAGGATCCATATGAAAGTTATTTAACATACAAAAAACACTGAATTTAGTCAAGATATACTTTTACATCAATCCCATTATCAATAAGGGATTGAACCACTGCTCTGATCTTCCCTTCAAACTTGTCCCTATCCCTCGGAGTATAGGAAGCAGTGTAGACATCAGCCTCTCTTGCCCTATCAGCTAATATCCGACCAATGGCCAAACATGCAGGTATATCTGATCGGGACTTGAGTGCAGCTTTAATGTCCTTAGAGTTGGTACCAGCAACTGCAACCTGCTTGCTTGTCACCCTGTGGGTGAGTGAGGCTGACACAAAGCGTTTTGATATGAACACATCAAGTGTAAATGGCTCCATGTACGCTACAGTGCGTTGTTTGAATGATACGTGCTTGTTTGGATTTTTCGACTTCTTCTCCTTCTGGTAAGTGTATGGCCGGCTATTATCATCATCTAGGAAATCCTCTACCCCAAAAAAGCTTCTTGGTGCACAATGAACCTGTAAAAGTGCAATATTAGAAAAATGTTCTTTCACAATTGTGACAGTTTTGGAAAAATCTTCAAATGATGCCAATATGAGCAACTTAGCAATTGTGGTTTCCAAAACTGTCATTCATCATTTCAGTCAATGGAGGGAAACCTATTTAGAATTTGATATCTTATACAAGTAGGAGCTAGGATACAAGTAACGTAACCCTACAAGTCCCAAGTAGACCTAAAAGTGTCTATATGACTACTATCAACCACGCTTCTTTAATTTAATAACTCCAATAATGCAACATACAAAGACCTGATATGTTTTGCTCTATTCTAGGCTCCATTTGTGCAGCTATATAGATCATTTATTGATGAGGTGTCTGATACAGTGCCTATTTCTCTCTTTCTTATGAATGCCTTCTATTCCTTTCTTAGTTTTGCTTAATGGTGGACCGAGGCCATGAATTTATCCCTTGAGAAAAGAAATAAAATCAACCATTAACAAATTAGTAGGGGTGACTGCAGACATAACTAAATAGGAATTCACTGTATATTTAAGCTCATAATGCATAAAATTGTTTAGCCTCAAACAATTATATTAAATTTTAAGTATCTGAAAAGTTTCAACATTGCAGTTCCTGAACTTCATTGGATACCAATTAACTAATGCTAACGCATTATAAGTGCTCCTAACACTTCAACCATTTGTTATTCCACCTAGCCACAAGTAGTGCCAGTCCACAACACAAAAAAGAACAACTGTTTGACTACGCTAAGTAGAGACATCGAATTAAGCAGTTTTGACTATCAATCTATACATTACTTTTCTTTCAACTTTTAGCCAGTTTTAGTGCGAGCAATGTTGACAACAGGCAGCAATCAACAAAAGGAAACAAATTGAATACATGTATATTAGATACCTGTCCATTATGAACATCGCTCGTGAGAACATACAAGTAAGGCCTAAATTTGTCTCCTCCATACGCATTAACCCCTCTGTTACACACTTTGCCAAGCACATGCTTCAACATGTTTTCAATCACCCAACACCCTTTTCTAATAATCACAAATTATTTCAGTTCCAATAAAATCCTCCTGAAAAATAAAAAACAAAAGAACATCACCAAAAAATTACAATTGCCAAAAGCTTCACAATAAACCCAGAAATTGTACACTAATGTTAGAACCCAAAACCAATAACATTCTTCGGATAAATAACATTGGAAAGGGTATGAGGAAAGGAAAGATAATTGGTCAATAATTTTTATACAAAGAGAAATGCAAAAAATTGTGAGTCAAGCATTTTGTCAAACACCTAACGTGCAGTATGAAAAAACAGATGCATTGAGATAAAATTTTGGGAGTTATGGGAAAAGGGTACATTTTTATCAAAGGGATATGTTATAAGCGTTTAATTAAAGATGGGTCTAGAGGCAAAGCTCGAAACAGTGGGTGGGAGACTGAACCTGTTCACAAAGGAAACGGGATTGTGTCTTAAACTGAAACAAAAAACATGAAGTGAATGAAATCAAAAAGGAGAAGCTCAAACATGGGCTTTGATTTCGAGTGGGCTGGAACATCAAGTTGTGCTACACCGCTTCACACCAAGTGTTCCAAATTTATTTCTTTAATTTTTTTATTTTTTTAGTATAATGGAACTTGTATTATGGTTATTCCCTGTACGGGGTAATTTAGAAATATGTGTAATTTTAAAAAGAGAATGCTAAAAGTTGAAAACTTTTTTACAAATTTTCTCAAAAAAATTGTTGCAAATTTTTTTTACAAACTAGTGATGTAGTGGATGATTATTAATAAGTAAAAATATAATTTCAATAGTAAATTCAAATAAAAATTAGTAAAAATTTGTCACATAAACAGTTTGTAAAAATATTGTAAAAGAATTTGAATACGTAGCATTACTAATTTTAACATTTTTTTTTAAGGAAAACTAATTTCAATATTATTTCATTAATATAATCAAAATCATATATCATACCTATATAATATATTCGAAGAACTTTCTAATATTTTGCCACAAAAATTTTGATAGTCCCACAATTTTACACATAATTTTTTATTAATTTATTTATTATGTAAAAATGAGAGTTTTAAACCGACTGAAGAGTTTTAACCAATTACTATTCAGCAGTTTCTGAAAAAAAAAAAAAAAAAAAAATACTATTCGGCAACATGGAGAGTTTTAAACAAAACTGAAAAATGTTTGACTATTAGTTAACCTTCCAATATTTTGCCACATAAATTTTGGTAGTTTCACAATTTTTACACATCATTTTTTTTATTAACTTATCTATTATAAATATTTGATCTTAGAAAACAAGGTTCTCTAAAGAAAAGAAAAATAAGAAAGAAGAAAACTCACAAAATTGACAACCTCTCTCTTTCTACTTGTAAGCTGTACATTCAAATATATCTCTCTTATGTACATTTCAAACTTTTCTGTCTACATTTGCACTGTCTCTAAATCTACATTTGATCCAAATGTGGTATCTATTTTACAAGCTTCCACCAGACCTGACAGTAACCCAAATCTCTGATGAAGCCAAGTCACTTTCTGCCAGCTCTCCTCTTGTTGTTTCGTTGATTTCACTACAACACCTTGAAAATGGGTTTTTGCTGGGGAACTCATCTAAATTAGAACTCTCCGAAACATCCAAATCATAATTTCCAATGTCCAAGATACTTGCTGGTGAGCATATATGTTCCTTTCTTGTATCCATCCTCATTGAATTCCCAGAAACAAAGGGATGGTTAAGCAATTCCACAGATGTCCACCTTATTTGGGGGTCTCTCTCCAAGCACTTGGCCAAAAAATGCTCACCATCCTTTGAGAGCTGAGTTGGGAACTGAGGTCTCTCATTGCTACATGCAATCTTCAAAACTGCAGCTTTTGGATTTGAAATCTCTTCACTCCAAGGAGGCCTGCCAGTTGCCATTTCAATAACTGTGCATCCCAATGACCAAATATCAGAAGCAAAGTCCAGCCCTTCATTTCTCAAAACTTCAGGAGCCATCCACAATGGAGTCCCACCAATATAATTCCATAAACCTGATATACAGTCATTAGCCTTGATTTCCTTGATTCTCTTTGCACAACCAAAATCAGCCAATTTGACATTCCCTGATGAGCCTAAAAGTACATTCTTGCACTTTATATCACAATGCACAATCTCATTCTCATGAAGATACTTAAGTCCATGAAGAATCTCTCTCGTATACAATCGAATCACCTCCTCTTCTAGCACCCCTCCAAATTTTTCTGCCACATCCGACAAACTACCTCCTCCCATGTACTCCATGAAGACATTGAGTTTGTGTCCACCATTTGATCCACTCAACGTATCCCTCCCTATACAATGGACAACATACTGTGAATTCAAACTCTGGAGGATTTTAGCTTCATTCTCTAGGGCCTTAAGTCCAGCCCCAGACTGCGCGGACTTCACAACAAATAGTCCTCCAGTGGCCTTGTTCATGGCCAAATGGACAGTGCCAAAAGATCCTGATCCAACCAACTTGCCCTTCACCCATTCATCAGGCTGAAGAGTGGCACATTGACATTGGCAATCTCTGGCCATTTTTTCTGCTATTTCCCTCTTGGGAAATTTGATGTGGAAAATTGTGGTGTCTATTGAATTGGGCTCCAAAACCCAACTCAAAGCAGGAATCTCTTAGTCCTTCAAAATGCATACAGATTTGAAAAAGTTTCCCCCTTTAAAATTAAATACAAAGAAATGTGAAGAAATTATCTTCAGAGGATTCAAAAAACGACAAGCAGAAAGAAACAGGTTGATCAAACCTTTTATCCAATACCCAGAATGAAATGTGACAACAAGGACAATTTAACAAAAGCAAAAGACAAAAAAGCTTATATATCAAAGTTATGCTTTTCACTATGATAAAGCAAATAGAAAAATGCAATTTCTATGACTTCAACACAAACACAATTCACTAAGATTTGAAATCTTACTTTGTTCCCTGCTGCAATTTTAAACATAAAAATACAAAATCAAACGTTTTGAGCGGTTTCCGATTAATCGGAAAACCGCCCTGAGGGCAAAATATAAATATATGTAAACCCCCTTCTTTCACCAGCAGGAGTCTATGTTATTTTGTTTGTTTACAAATGTTTTCGTTGGAAAAGATAATAATAATTTTGAAGTGGGGATTGAGCTTATATAGAGGTAGTTTAGTGGAAGAAAAAACGGTTGGTGATCCTAGTCCTAGACTTTTGGAACCTGATTTGGACATGCCAAGAATAAGGGTGTAATGGGTGACTGCCATGCGGCATTCCTGTTGTTTTAATGTGTGATTGGTAATATTGTACTTCGCCTTTGGAAAGAAGGGTATTCTAGATAAAGATAAGAGTTATGGTAGTCCTTGTATTTCCGAAAGAGATGGGCCTGAGTTGGTTATTAGTATTACATTTTTTTTTTTTCCTTGGTAGAAAAAAGTTAGAAAATTTCAATAAGATTGCGATTTAGTGGTAACTATCAATGTAACTCAATCAAAGACCACTTTTCACCTCTCAATTCAAATACCAATTTCATGTAATTACAAAATTAAGAAAACTGCCATGTTATCATACTTTTACAACAAATTTTAAATGATAAGTTGTTATTAATAGTAATTGATTGGCAAAAAAAAATAATAATAATAATAACTTATCACCTAAAATTTGTTGAAAAAATGTTTTGGACATAGCATTTCTCAAAAATTAAAGGAGTCAGTCTCACATTTTAATTGATCCTATCAAAAGATATTCTAAAGCTCTTTTTGTTTTGTAGAAAATAACTTCCAGCCAAAAAAAAAAAATGAATATGTGTCATTGAAGATCATTCGGCACATGTCTATAAAGCTTGAAACAGGCATATCAGGTGCATTGCTTGATGCTCGCAAGGTCCACCGTAACATATAGAATATAGATTGGTGAATATGTGTCATATAATCTCTTTGAATTGGAACATAGTGGCAGTTCCATATGTGGAGAGGACTAACATATATGCATGAGTAAGAGAGTGAGGTGGGATTGCAGTAAGTAGAACAATGATGAAATTACACAAAAAGATTAACATGGACAAAGCCTCACATGAATGGGAAGACGGGTATAGTTACGGTTGCTCTTTACATAATTTTTCAGTTTTAGTTTTGATTTTGTTTACAATTCCCATCATCAAATATCAGAGCCAAACAAGGAAATTTATAAATGATGGGATTTTAATTTTTAAATAGAATAATTTACAAGCCTCTGCATAGTTGTGGAACTTGATTTAAATCCCAGTCCTTTTGAGGTATACTGTTAAGTGTGTGACTAGCTCTTTTTCATATATAAAACCAGTGAGAATCAATAGATCCCATAGTTGTAATATAATACATATCAATGAATCAAAAAAAAAAAAAAATATATATATATATATATATATATTAATATTATATATGTAACAACAAAGATCTCATGTGAGAAAGCATGAGGTTTTACCAAGTTGCACATTTCTCGGAACTCTCTCATTTAAGTTTCTGTCTCATCAAAGAATTAAAACATAGACCTTATTTGTCCAAAAAAAAAAAAAAAAACAGACCTTATGTGAGAGACCATGAAACTCTATTAAGAAGCACATTCCTTGAAACTCTTTTGTTTAGGTTTCCACTTCATCAAAGTTTGCATTTATGTCAAAATTTTAATTCATTAAATATGTCAATGAGTAAATGCACATTAATTATTTATAAGTGTGCACTAATTTTATACACACACACGTATTTTATATATATATATATATATATATATATATTTTATATAAGAAAGCAAAAACCTCATATAAAATATTATACAATTCTGCCATGTGGTGCCTTGTTAAAATAATTTTTCATTTAACTTTCCACCTCACCACTCTTTACCTCTTTACATATTTTGGATTATAATAAAATTCATTTAATAGAATATTACTATTTTCACTAAGTGTTTTACCTATCACTATCATACTTCAATAATATAAATGTGACATCATACAAAAAATTTAAGAATGATATTACAAAAAATTAATACTAACTCCAATGCATTGAAAAAACAAAAACTATGATTAAACAAACAATCAACTTATTAGTTACACAGTTACATCACATGATAACTAATTTCTAATTTATATGACATCTATATATATATATAAAACCGAAACCTCTGCTAGCTCCACAATTTTCCACGTCACCTCTTTTTTTTTTTTTTTTTTAATTCTTCTTAAATAATCTATATATATATATATATATATATAGATTATCAATTATAACCCTAATCCTTTCACGTCACCTCTTCTTCTTTTTTTTTTTTTTTTTTTTAAATTCTTCTTAACGTTATATATTTATATATATATATATATATATTTTATATAGATTATCAAATTATAACCCTAATCCTTTCACGTCACCTCTTCTTTTTTTTTTTTTTTTTTAAATTCTTCTTAACGATTTTTTTTTTTTTTAAATTCTTCTTAACGTTTATATATATATATATATTATCAAATTATAACCCTAATCCAAGTTACAACTCCCTCTTCAGCCTTCACGTCTAAACCCCAAAACCTCTCTGTTTTCTAATATATGCCAAAACTCAATCCTCCCGCCGCCGCTGCCGCCATGGATCACCGCCACTACATCGATTTCTCTTTGCCTCTCCATCATCGCTCAATCTAGCCCATCATGTTTTATTTTGAGGTAATTAAAACATGTTTTTTACTCTCCTTAATTTCTATATATTGCTCTCTTTCTATCCACTTCAATTGTTCATGGAATTTTGTTAGTTTGTGGTTGTGGGTTGCTCTGGATTTAAGTTTTTTTGTTTTTGTTTTCATGGAATTTTTGTTGGTTTGTGGTTGTGGGTTGCGGGTTGCTCTGGATTTAAGTTTTTTTTTTTTTTTTCTTTGCAGATTTCCACGTTTTCTTCTTCTTACTTTGTTGTCAAATCTATGGCAAAGAAGAATCACAAAATTTTTGTAATTAGATTTTCTTTTTCCGTTTTTTTTGTATGCAATTTTTATTGGATTTTTGGTTTCTTGGGATTCTTCTATTTGGTTTTAATTCTGGGTTTGTTTTAGTTGATATATAGTGTTTTTCTCATCTTCATTTTACATTGGTTTGGATTTTCTTTTTCCCTTTTTTTGGTTATGCAATTTTTATTGGATTTTTGTTTCCTGGGATTCTTCTATTTGATTTCAATTTTGGGTTTGTTTTGGTTTGATATATAGTGTTACTGTCGTCTTCATTTACATTGGTTTTCCCTTTTTATAAATTATTATAATGTCTGGATCTTATTATATGATAGCCTATGGAATGTTATGTTGGGGCTGCCACTATTTTGGATTTCGTGGGAATTTTTTTTGAAGGTTGGGGTTGGTTAGTATAGTTGTTTGAGATTGCTGAACATGTGTTTGATAGAATGCTTAGATGCTGGTGTTGCTGCAACATGGTACTCTCTTTTCTTTTTAAAATTCTCTCTTTTCATTAAGGTTTTTTTTTCTTACATGTATAAAACCGAAGCCTCTGCTAGCTCCACAATTTTCCACGTCACCTCTTTTTTTTTTTTTTTTTTTTAAATTCTTCTTAAATAATCTATATATTATATATATATATATATATAGATTATCAATTATAACCCTAATCCTTTCACGTCACCTCTTCTTTTTTTTTCTTTTTTTTTTTAAATTCTTCTTAACGTTATATATTTATATATATATATATATATATATTTATATAGATTATCAATTATAACCCTAATCCTTTCACGTCACTCTTCTTCTTTTTTTTTTTTTTTTTTTAATTCTTCTTAACGATTTTTTTTTTTTAAATTCTTCTTAACGTTATATATATATATATATATATATATATATAGATTATCAAATTATAACCCTAATCCAAGTTACAACTCCCTCTTCAGCCTTCACGTCTAAACCCCAAAACCTCTCTGTTTTCTAATATATGCCAAAACTCAATCCTCCCGCCGCCGCTGCCGCCATGGATCACCGCCACTACATCGATTTCTCTTTGCCTCTCCATCATCGCTCAATCTAGCCCATCATGTTTTATTTTGAGGTAATTAAAACATGTTTTTTACTCTCCTTAATTTCTATATATTGCTCTCTTTCTATCCACTTCAATTGTTCATGGAATTTTGTTAGTTTGTGGTTGTGGGTTGCTCTGGATTTAAGTTTTTTTGTTTTTGTTTTCATGGAATTTTTGTTGGTTTGTGGTTGTGGGTTGCGGGTTGCTCTGGATTTAAGTTTTTTTTTTTTTTTTCTTTGCAGATTTCCACGTTTTCTTCTTCTTACTTTGTTGTCAAATCTATGGCAAAGAAGAATCACAAAATTTTTGTAATTAGATTTTCTTTTTCCGTTTTTTTTGTATGCAATTTTTATTGGATTTTTGGTTTCTTGGGATTCTTCTATTTGGTTTTAATTCTGGGTTTGTTTTAGTTGATATATAGTGTTTTTCTCATCTTCATTTTACATTGGTTTGGATTTTCTTTTTCCCTTTTTTTGGTTATGCAATTTTTATTGGATTTTTGTTTCCTGGGATTCTTCTATTTGATTTCAATTTTGGGTTTGTTTTGGTTTGATATATAGTGTTACTGTCGTCTTCATTTACATTGGTTTTCCCTTTTTATAAATTATTATAATCTCTGGATCTTATTATATGATAGCCTATGGAATGTTATGTTGGGGCTGCCACTATTTTGGATTTCGTGGGAATTTTTTTTGAAGGTTGGGGTTGGTTAGTATAGTTGTTTGAGATTGCTGAACATGTGTTTGATAGAATGCTTAGATGCTGGTGTTGCTGCAACATGGTACTCTCTTTTCTTTTTAAAATTCTCTCTTTTCATTAAGTTTTTTTTTTCTTACATGTACACAAGCCGTTTGATAAAATTTGTAAGTGATTTTTTGTTGTTGTTCTAGAAGTCATAATACATGGAGAGTGGTAAGAAGGAAGATAAGTAGGGAATGTGATGATGTGTTGTTGATTTAATCAGGGTGAGATGTATTTGTTGGCCTTATTTCTCAATGTCATTTTCTGTGTGATGTAAAAACATGACTGTCATTTTTTTTTATGCTTTTTCAATTGAACTAGGATGGATTTTTTTTCTCCAACTTAAATGAATGACTGGCTTTTATGTGTTGCACCTATTCTTTGAACTTGCTTTCAAGTTTCACACGATTATATTCTTTAAGAAAACATGTACATACTCCAAATTAAAAGGTAGACTCTAACTATTTGTATTAAAAATTTGTTGTTTTTTTCCTCTTGGAATATACTTTTAAATCCTTTATGAGATTTTGTGTTACCAATATTTGCTATAGCTCAATTTGTTGTATAATTTATAGTGGTGGAACTACTGAGTGTGTATTTTGGTTTCTACAATGAAAATTGTTGGTTTGAGATCTCTAAATGTGACAAGAATTATTTGCGAAGTTGTGAAGTTTTGTTTAAAGGTGGGGAGTAGAATTTTGTGTTGGGCAGGAAACATAGGCAACCACAAAATTTTAGAGGGTGGTTAGAGATGATCACCCGGAATGGAAGTGGTGGCTAGATGGTATGGATGATATAATATATTAAGTAAATGTTTTGAGTTGTTGTGAGAGTGAATATTATTTTTTCACTTTAACATTAGAGAAATCGTTGCATCAATAATAAAATTTATATATTATTTTTATTAATATATTTCATTCTATTTTTCTCCTCAAAATTTTGATAGATATGGTAGTAACTTCAAAGCATACACAAGTAATTTATTCATATTATTTTTTTCCTATAAAGTTTTATTCTCTCATCGTCACCATTATCTACTCATCAATATATTTTAGCGTACCAATTACTTGCATTGGTACCAATTAATGAATTTCCAATAGGTTTAATTCTTTTTCTTGGTGATAGGTTTCAAATTTGCTACATAGAACGTTTGGTCTTTGTTTTCCTTTTTGTTCTTGAAAAGATATAATAATTTCATTGTTAAAAGATAGTTGGAAATATTTACAAATTTTCAATTAGTCCAGAAATTTGATTTTCCAGGTTCCGGGGATGAAGGAGATCAAAATTTCAAAGGCCAATTTGATGTAAGCCGTGGCTTTTGTGATGGGTGGAATTCAAGAAGCCTGCAATGATATTTAAATCTTTCAACAGTATCATATACATAATACCAAGTTTTGTATTTTTATATTCCCAGTATGTGATATATTGTTTTAACCAATCCAGTTGATTGTATTTTTATACTCCCAGTATTTGATAATTGTTTTAACCAATCCAGTTGATTGTATTAGTTGCGGTGGAGGTTGGCTATTATGGTCAAATCGAAACCAAAGGCAAGTTAGCTGGACCTACCAATTTGAGCATTGGCCACATCCTTAATGATGTTAGACTACTTGGTAGTTGGTTCTTCTATTAGGAATATATTTTTCTCTTGTGGCTCCTTGAACAAACGGACCAACAGAGAAGATAGCATTTGAAGCAAAGAACTAGCTGGGTTTGCTAGACAATGATGTATTGGATGAAGGAGTATCCCCCATGTATTAAGACTCTACTAAACAGTAATGTACCTGCTCATTGAAAAAAAAAAAAAAAAAACCCAAATGTATTTGTAGCATTTTTCAGTGGAATTTCTTGCTTCCTTTCGGCATTTTTACTATAGTGATACTCCAAAAAATTTTAAATCAAAATTTTTTTTTTCTATTAAAAGTTGTGCTATTACACCAATCCATTAAAAATTACTACTCATGTTTTAGTTTTAAAGTTGTAATATCTATTGGACAATATAGTATTTTGTGTTTAAATGCATTAATATTTTTCTTTTTTTAAAACCAAAAAATTGTCATATTTGAATGATATCTTGAATAATCACTAACTATATATAGTATATTATTAATGTCATCTCTTATTTATAAGCATTTCAATTAATTATATAAGTTATTCCAACTAAAATAAAATGAAATGAAGATTTAAAATAATATTTTAAACTACCATAAATAAATATTTGATATAAACTAAAATTAATAAAATTCTCTTTTTAAAATCTTATTTTCAATAGTTTTTCCGTGCATCGCACGGGTTAGCGACTAGTTTATTCTATAGTCCAAATTCTCCATCCCCTTAATTTTGTATTACATCATTAATTTAAAATAAAACTCATCTTCTTCTCAAAAATAAAATAAAATAAACCTCGTCATATTATCATGTTATTACTTAAAAATATTTTGAATATTTTATATAATCTTCTCACATAGCAGCTTAAAGAATTATCGACACATCGCATGGGCCTATTACTAGTACATCTAATAGCTGTCTCAACTAAGATTCAGGGTGCTATATAGTACATACAACAATCAAATAGAATGATTTACAGGCCCCTGGATAGTTGTGGAAACCTGACTTAAATCCCGACCCTAGTCAAGGCGAACTCATATAAAGCCTGTAAAAGACTTCTAGACTTTCCCTCTTCAGGCAACTTTAAAAGGCGAGCAACTTTTGAGAACCCGTAATGGTGCACAAACATAGAATCTTCCTTCACTTCTTGTCTCACCTCTGCGTCAAGAAGGTTTGGTCTCGTTAGTGCCCACTGCATGGCCCATATGGCCAAAGGGCGCATGTAACATAAAGATCTGTATTGGTCCTCCTTGTTCCAAGCTTCCGGAGTTTGAAAAGAATAACTGTGCAAAAAATGGTAACTTGTTAATAATCTAAAAGAAGGAAATTTAGGTATCACCTAAATGAATTAACCAACAGTTAACTAAAAAATTCTTCCAAGAATAAACTGGGCAAAAAGTGTCTTGAATGACATCATGAATATCCAGTTTTGTGTTGTATTTCAGAATCAAGAAAAGATCTAATGGTTTGAGCAACTAAAAAAAATATATGGTTCTAATAAACAGAGATGTGAAGTGCAAGCAACCATTTAGGTTTCTTTTTTTTCTTTCCTTTCATTTTTTGCCTTCTATACTTTTGCCTATTAATTTCTTGCTACATAAGATGTCATGACCTCAAGGTGACAGCACAGAGCACGATTTATATCAAAAAGATCATATGGGCTTTAGTTTTGAATAATGGGATTAAAATTATTACTGACGAATGGTTCAAAATGAAACTCATAAGCCAAAAGAAATATTATCAAGAAAATAAGCTAATAGCATGCTACATCCACATCCCTTCTTTTTTGATGAAAATATCCTCACGCTTTTGGCTCTTGTAAATAAAGATATAGTTATATAAAGTTGCATAAGTAATATGATTTTATCAGGCCACAAAGTCAAAGAAAATATCAATTTGATTTAGGCAAACTATTGAATCTACTAACAGTTAACGACATAGATTTGCAAGAAAATTTGTACAAGATTGACAATTATATATATATTGCAAGGAGGGGGAGGAGTAATAGGAATATAGGATTAACCAAGCATCCTTATCAAAAACAAGGAAAACGAAACGAGCAAAGTTCACTTCTGTTCGATGCAACAAACAGTCATAATAGCTTTTGGTTATTAATCTTGAGCTGCTTGAGTTAATAAAACAAACTAATTCTAGAAGAAAAGGCAAACAAAGAGCTAACTCACCCAAGTCCTTCTTTAGACCATGCAGCTTCGTAGACTCCAACTGCAGTCTGAAATGCCATATCAATCATATCTTCGTGGATCATTGTTGCAGCAACAGCATATGTGACTCCAGGCCATATTTCTCTTGATTGCATGGATGACATGTCAACATTTCCATCAGGTAACATCCCATTGACAGCTCCCCACCTTCCATTCTTCAACTTTGAGACATTGTAATTAAAGACCTTTTCTAGTGCACTTTTGGCCTTGTCTTCGTCAACAATTGGTAAAAGACCGCACGCTCTAGCATACCTACAGAGTTAATACGCAGAAACTTCTAATCCACCACCATTGTTACTGAAAGAAATAAAATAACCATGCATGACCAGGGGCGGAGCCAGAAAATAACCTACAGAGTTAATATTTTTCATAATGAATTCTTAAAATTAAATATTTCATAGAATTAAATTAATCTTTCACCATCTTCCATAGTGAAATTCTTACAATTTTCATTTTCAATATAAGTTACCAAATTGTCTACTGTTGTGAGTAAAAAAATTTCAATTGAATTAATGAAGTGTTCAAAGACATAGGTGATCCAAAACTTTAAAAAATACGATAACACATTTTACCATAAAAAATGAATTTGAGAAACAATACGTTCTCTATAACTACTAGACAAATTGGACAATTTTTTTTTAAGAACATTATTGGACCAACTCAAATAGTTGGGGGGGGCGGGGGGCAAGTCTCATTTTTGAGGGCTAATTATTAAAATATTAAATACTTCTATATAGTAAAGAAAAATTTCAAAAATTTTCCCACCCTAACATGTAGCTCCGCCCCTACATGACACAGTACAGAAAAAATATATATATTAACCAAAAAAAAAAAAAAAAAAAACCATTTTAAGGTCAAGAGTATGGACACTTTAGTTCTCCCACATTTTTTTTTTTTTAAATTCAAAAATTATTTTTTTACACAATACAGCAATAAATCCATAGTCCCAAAATTTTGGAGTTGGCTGCTAGTAGAGGATACCCCAAGTTGTGTCTGTAAGGATTCTATTCATAATAAAGTGACTAAATATATGACACAACGCACTAACATAGGTGGAGTTATGCACCTGTATATGTATTTGTATACAAAATATAACATAGGCTCTAGATAAATCCAGAAATTGTCCCACATGGAGACTATTGTAAGCATAATGTATACTAGAAACCATTTGGTACACATGCTAAAGATATTTTCCCTGGCCTTGGATAAGAAAAATCAGAGGATTTTATCCTGATTTTAAAAGCAAAAATTGGATAAGCAAGCACACGCATGCACACGCGCGCGCACGCACACACACACACACACATGCACACGCACACGCATATGCAAGCATAAATTGAAAGAACCATTCTTAATGTACTTAAAGAATATGATATTAAAAAAAATATCTAGAAAATTGCTTCAGTCACAACATACCATTGTCCAGCTAATTGGTCAGCTTGAATGGATGAACTTGAACTTCTGCCACTGCTGTCATAATTGAAGTAAGAACCATTCCATAATTTATCATACACAGCTTTTGCCTTCTGAAACTTAAACCAAAAGTAATCCTCAGATGCCTTATCACCTACTTCACGTGCCATGGCAGATGCAGCCTGCAAGGCTGCCACCCACAACCCTCCACTGTATGCACTCACACCAGTGACAGACCATGTATCATAAGTTTGATCAGGGAAGCCTTCGTTCTCAATCATCCCATCTCCATCCTTGTCAAATTGTTCCATATAAGCCATTGCAACATAAACAGAAGGCCAAACAGCTTGTGCAAAATTCTTATCACCTGTGGCAACCACATCCCTATAAACTTGGAGGACAAATTTTGGATTCAAGTCTTTCCACCTGTCAGTGTTATAAAGGCAATAAGCATTTACTTCAAACCATGGGTCATTCTTTCCAATATCATGAGGAACAGCTCCAAGCACCTTTCTACCGACCCACTCTCCATCGTGTAAAAGTTTCATCTTACTGGGATCATGCATCATTACTGCCGCCGCAAAGTCTCTTTGGATACTAAGTTCAAGTTTTGGAAAAAGCATGACTAATGCAAAAGATGAGTAGAAATGGACATCGTAAGTGTTCCACATGTGATATTCAATCCCTTCAAAATAAAGGAATTGCCCAATGTTTTCTTCTCCTTTCTGAAGAAGATTTGGCCCAAATGCAGAGTTTGATGAAGTTGTGGTGTGGATTTGATCAAGTACTGAAGTCATCCTTTCAAGAATATCACCAGCGGTATCATTTTGATGGGGTACATCAATTATGTCTTTCAAACCTGGCCTGGAACTATCAAGGGAAAACTTCTTTTGTACAATGCTTACTAAACTATGAACTGGTGGTGATCCATCTGCAAAAATAAAAACTAACTCATGGTTACTTACTTGAGTCAACAATCACAAAAACGTTTTTGATACAACACCACCCAAGTCATAGTCCCAAAACTTTGGTGTTGGCTAAGCTTTATTAGAATAGAGAGGAAACCTCATGTAAACAGGATGTGCACAAAATGCTGTCCTAAAACATAAAGAGAAGCTCCACAATACCTGTCCAAATTGTCCCCCCTGAATTAAGATAATAGAGCTCATTGAAGAGAGTAATAGGGTACCTGTAGAAAACCATCAGAATAAGTTAGAACCTGACTATACATGCACAACAAATAACACGTCAAAACTCACCATTCAGGAAGCCTCTTGTCTTCAAGAATAGGTCTTTGCCATGCATCTATCTGGGACTCCCAATGGCCATTCTCTATATTCAGAAAGAATAAAACAAAAATAAGGGCATTGAAGTAACAATTTCTTCACAATAAGAACAATTTATTTTGTGTATTAGCACTCCCTAGCAATCAAAAATCTTATGAATGTATGGGCATTATGGCCAACTTTATTACATATGAGTTGAACTATAGTTTATATTCTTGGTTTCAAACATGGAGTAAAACTTTAAAATCCTAGAGTTGAAACAAATCATCAATGTACACATAGAATTTAGTGTGCAATCTTTGCAATCATCTATCTGGAACATTACCAAGAATAGCATCATGTGCAATCTTTGCAGCAGCATCCCCACGGGTACCATAGAATTTAGTGTAACGCCTGTTGATAAAAATTTTCAATACATAGATAACTTTTTAAAATGTGATATTTCTCAAACAAAATTTTGGCTAGCCACCTGTAATAAGTTTTTCCACTCGAAAAGTTTACTTCAGGGCAGTCCCATGCCAATGAAAATGTTACAGAACGTACTGCATTTGATGGAATTGTAAGAGAAGCAGCAATGGCTGCCCCAATAGATGATCCTGGTTCTGAAGGCACTGACGTTTCTGTGGAACTAAGGCGGTCAAAGGATCCATACTGTTAGAAAAGAAATACGCATATCAAGTTATGTGAGAAATGAAGATAAAGCTTTTTCTTTTTATGCATAACAGAAGAAAAATAAAGATGGGTCAGATTCCTTTGAGGAAATTTGATGCCGGATGGCTAGGTTGAAAAATAGAGACAAGGGAAAAGAAGGAAAAAAAAAAGACAAATTGTACTATTCACTACCTAGAATCTGCCTAACTTCAGCACCTATGTTGCTTGCAATCAACAACAAACTTAGAGAAACATCTCAAATGAAAAAAAAATTATTTCAAATTTCAATGCTTCAAGCCATTCTTGGAGCCTCTCTTTAATAGGCATCAAGGAGTACATCACGACTCAGTTACATTCCATAAAATCATGAACAACATTAAATTCAAAATTCAATAGTAAAACTCTAGAAAATATGAAATTCAAAAAAATTAAATCTGAGATTTCAAAAAAAATTTAAATAAAAAATAATTTTGGTTGTGCTCCCAGCATCAAAATATAAACATCACCATGTACCCGAACACCCTCCCCCCCAAAAACAACAACAACAACCAAAAAAAAAACCGTTAAGACTGAAAATGTCCCTTCGACAGTGGGACAGGAGAGGCAAAACTACCAAAGGCGAAAACACAAAGAAAAAAAAAATCTTTTTAAAATAATTGTTGAATGATTACTTCACCTACACCCAACTTAAGATTTTGAGATCAATGTTATTTATCAAATCTCACTTAGGCAGTAACAGTTTCATATTCTTAAGGCATAATGCCAAATCTTATAGTTTCTGATCTACGAACCCAATTGTCAGATTTGACTGAAATTGTAATTTATCCAAACCAAGTGCAACAAGTCTAGTCCAACCCAATTAAGGACATGTGTGGATATGACCAAAGTGCAAGACAAAAGCCAAGATAGCTAAATAGTTACAAAGTAGTTGTTCAGTAGTTGGTTAAAAGGACAATCTTGAGCTTTTTTCTTGAAACTTGCTGTGTAAGATTCCTAGTATAAATACTAGGAGCAATGCAATTGGTCTTATATTGAACATTGATACAAATTCCTCTATTTTCTCTCTAGGCTCATGATAATCCCACTTGATACAAATTCCTCTATTTTCTTTGGAGGCTGGCTACCTCAAAGAAAGTCAAATCCCACTTGATTCCCAGTCTCCCAGACTTTCCTCAACCAAAATCATCAAGATATGTTATTCTTCTTCAAGCTCATGATAATCTAAGATAAAAAGGTGAAAAGAAGATGATTGGTTCAGGTAAAGAAAAAAAAGATAAGACAGCCAATCTGTCACCAAGAAAAAGCCAGGCAATATTAATTAATCAGTTTACAATCTGCTGAAACCAAAATCCTTCTTGAGTTGTGAATACACGTTAGGATTAAAACTTAAAAGCCTCGCACGAATGTGCAAATGTAGGAAACTGATGAGATGTCTTTTATTTTATTTTATTTTTTATTTAGGTAAGGAAGGGAAACTTTCAAAAGAAGAGCCCTATAGACTTGTCTCTAGCCAGTAAAACCTACGGACAACTGACCACACTCACCAGAACCTTTCTAATGAAATGTGCATGTAAAATTTGGGAAGTCTACCAACCTCCTTGATTTCCTGCCACATGTCTTTTGCAGTGATACCCTGAGATTTACCGGATATCACAAAGTAAGGGCACTCAGAGACATGAACACCATCAGTCTCCTCCGCTGCAATTGCAAAAGTCACAGGTGGGCGTTCATTTGCAGTCCTGTTGTGGCATGTGAGGGTATTGCATGGAGAGTATCAGAACATATACCATATAATGATTGAACTGATCAAACAAAGGGAAGATTTGAAAAGAGCGTACTTGTGATGTAGTAGTACACCATGCACACCATCCTTCATCCTAGCAGAATAAATAATCTTATGGGTTAGCATAAACAATTGGCGTGCTATAAAATAGATAAGCAATCTTCACACACACGTATGCTGGCACAAGTATCTAATCCTTCACAAACAAACACAAGCACGCATATGTATCTAATTATGATTTTGAAAATCAATAAAAGAAAAGGTAAGATATATAGATAAGAAGTCAAGCAAATGACAAATTTCTTACATTATTTTTGAATTGAAGTGCTGACCAGAAAATTCAGAAAGCCCCCCAACAGAATTCTAAAATGGCATTGACAAGAAGATTTTACATTAGTTTTAATGACTTCGGGCACATCAGATTCTTTTCAGGAATCTACATAAAATATACTTGGTAACTCCAAGAAGGAAAAAGCTTTAAAGAAATACAACTAACATAAGTATGGAACCAAAGGACATAAATTTGAAAGTGATGAACACAGGAAAAGGAGACATACTGCCCATGTGAAAAGCAAGGTAACATCTGCAGCAGTCTTTCCAGAATTGTACAGCTGAAGAAAATTAAAACCACAACTTAATACTGAGGCTAACTATATATCTGAAATAGACAACCATGTATCTAATAGATCCTTTCCTACCGTGTAAGTAAAAACTGATACAGGGAAGCTGCTCTCCTTGTAATTATGGGGGATAACAGGTGAAATTTGACGACAAACCATTTTAAGTTCCGGATCAGGTTCTCCTGGATTTAAAAAGAAACGGGTGACCGATGCATGAGACAAATTATCCTTGATAAATATTATTGTAGACTCAGAAGTATACCGCTTAACGATTACCCTCATAAACAGTCCATGACCTTGGGAATAAAGCATGATATGTAGAGTTTCCTCCATTCAGATTCCAGTCCCAAGATCCAATCCCTGAAACAGCAGTTTCTCTGTGGAAGACATAGTATTCAATAAGTTCAAACACAAATGAAATGAAGCTCTCAAGAATTTCTTAAGCATTCAAATTAACAGTGCAGTTAATAGTTGCTTACTTAAGCACCTCTGGGCTCCCTGGACACAACACTGTTGAATATTTTTCACCACTTGAGCGCTTAACAAAAACCTGCACAAGTATTTGTATTCCAAATTTTGCAGAAACTTGATAATAACCAATGAAAAGATACTAATGATAACAGATGTTCCGTTCTTCATTTTATTTCCATCCAATGAAAGATCAACTGTAATATTAACTATAAAAAATAGAAACAAAAATTTATCTAAGTAACATTAAGTGCTTCAATGAGCTTTTCATCAAAGACTCATCCCAACATTTTCTGATCAACCATTGAAAGTCTTTGACCATTTCCCACCATCTAAGGTCACATATCCTGTAAATTGTATAAATTTCTCATAGCCATGGATGACATTATCCTTCATATTTTCTTTGTAAAACGTGTAAACTAGGACCAAATCAGCCATGTGCATTTTATTTAATGATGATATCAGAACTAAATACCAAACCAAAGATCCATAAAAAAAGATATGTGTTAAAAGTCTCCTTTAATTTCTTTGTTTCGACAACAATCAAGCCTTGGTTCCAAAATTTTGGTATCACCTATGGTCCTATGGACCCTCAACAAACTAGTAAAGACTGACCACAACAACTCTTTACTGCCATTCTATTCTATCCGGTGTCATACTCTTCGTTACTTCCTTAATTTATGTGTCCTATTTTACTACTTCTATTAATGTTATTTTTTGTTTTCCTCTATCTCTTTTCGTTCCGTCAACTTAAATCAACTTACTCTTTCTCTCTGCGGCATAAATCACTCTAGTTTGAACAAAGTAAAACTTTAAACCTATTTCTTAAGAGTTCAAAAACAGATTAAACAGTTGAATCTGTCCTCAAAAGCATTATGATAATAGCTGTTTCAGGATAAATGGACCAGATAGGGCCAGGGAATGCCTCAACATATCACCCCTTTAGTTAAATTGGGAAAACAGGCATTGCATTTTGACAGCTACACAACGTCTCTAACCCTAGAAAAAACATAGCCCTAGATAAAGGAATATTTATAATATCACCTTCAACATATCAATGACAAAATGCTTCAACAATATATTCATTGAACTTACCGAAAATTGATTTGCTAAAACTGGTTTCTCTTCACATATTTTAGGGAATAGTTGCCAGCGCTGAAACTCACCTCTGTAACTCCTTCCTATGCTTCCTGAGCTGAACATTATATTTTTACAAGAGATGATTATGTTCTAAAACTCACAAAAAAGAAGCAATATACAATAATTTGGGTAAGATCCAAAAGTTTTCAGCTGGTTATAATCAGTAAAGATAATGCCAAACAATGTGAGGAAATATTCTCAGCTTCACATTTTTTTCACATAAAATTCTTTTTAATTGGTCAACTACAAATGCACTTGGTGGCTCTTAAACCCATAACCTCACCCTCAAACTTACTTTTACAAGGGGAGAAGGTGCCATTTGAGCAAGAGCTCATTGGCATTTTCTTCACATAAAGTTGTATAATGTTCAATAATAAATATCTTCTACTAGAAACACAAATGCCTAGTACATGTATTAAAGATGGTATAATATGTATGGCTTTTATGTTACATTATATAGTAATAAACATCTATCATGAGTGATTAAGATTGAACACATACCCTATACCACCTAAGGGAATGCCATGACAAGATGTTACAAGGCGTTTAGCAAATGGATTGATAGTAACCCCCTGCAAAGAGAACAGAAAGATGCTCAAGGATCCCTTACCATAACCAATGCACCAATACAAGCTGGATAGGTAAAAGGAAAGAAAGTTACATTTCCTTTAGCAGCCTCTTCTCGGACATGGCGCCATAGCCGAAATCCTATTGGAGCCTACCAAATATAACAAACAATATAGTTGGCACCCATGAAACCATAATAAAGGGGCTAAGGTCCTAATGGTCGTGAATTTGTCATGTGATTCTGATGCATCAGCAAGACCATGGTAAGGATGCAGAAATATAAGCAAGTTAAAAATATCTGTGAAGGAAAGCATAAGCACATGCATACACAACAGATATGTGTGCATGTGTAATGTATGTATGTATGTACAGATCTGCATGTATATGTTTGTGTGTGTATATGTCCTTCGGCCTTTCAAAAAAGCAATTAATACATCTATGTGCTTGATTATATAAAATAAGGGAAGCAAAGGATTTTAATGGTCCAAAGAGAAAAGGTATTAAATCTAAATCTGTAAGCGTACCATCTGAACTATCTCTTTCAAACTTAGAGTGAACTCAGAAAGGGCACTTCCCTCACTGTTTAACTTTCGATGCCAGGTCAGTAATGCAGGTTTACCAGGGTCAACCTTAGACAAACAAAAGAAAAAAATATTAGACAAGCAATTAAGGGTTTTAAACATTGAGCTCAAAAAAATCATTAGTTAGAGTCATATCACAAAATATTGAAAAAGAATACTTGACTACTTTCTGTAATCTTAAAAGTAGTTGTGTCATTCATAGTTTTCATAGCTGGACCAGCCGGTTCGACTGGGTTCACCAGAAACCGGAGGTCAAGCCAGTTTTTTCAACCAGTTTAGGGGAGTGTGTTTTGGAAAAAAATTGATAAAATGCACCCGTGGGAACTCGAATGTGTCTTTATGTCACAATCTATTATATTTATTTTATGTAATTGAATTAATAATTTTTATTTTGTCATGGTTTGACCTCGGTTGAACCCTAATCCGACCTTAAAAACCTTGAACCTCTCCCTTTTCCAGTTCTTTGAATGCTCTAGGTTTCAAAACTGTGGTGTCATCTGCTGCATCAATGATTATGCTAAAAAAATTTCAGAGATCAACTTAGAAAATGATAACTTGATGGCAAAGCTCACCTATCATGCCAATTACATCCATAAACGCATTATCTATTGCAACAATGTCTTTACATACGTCTCTAGAACATAACCCATAGCAGTTAGATTTTGCAGCTGAATTAATTGGAACAGACCTATGATCCCCCAGAAGGATTTGCAGCTTGGAGACTATAATTCTTATAAAAAAACCTTTGCACGGTGACTTATAAAAGATTTCTAAATAAATAAAACCTCCATAGTATGGTTTAAACAGATTTGCAGAGAACCTTTGCAACTCTTTCAGAGACAACAAAAACATCTTTGATGTCTAAAATGCTGAACTTTTATGGATAAAATTGCATATGACAAACCAGAACCCTATGAAGCTGACTAAGGATAGAGATGGTAATCTGCACAGCAAAATCCACGTAAAATACAGTTTTGTACTTGTATCTACTTCTGCTATTTATAATTGCCCATCCCTTCATTCAATGGAGTAGATGCCCAAGCACTTGATTTAGCCATGACTTGCTACTCACATATTTAAAAGCCTAAATTTCAGGGTTGATGTAGTTATTTCCACTGTTGTGGATGATTTATAGCATCCCCCCCCCCCCCCCACCCCCAAAACGAGAGAGAGAGAGAGAGAGAGAGAGAGAGGTGAAGATGAAAGGATAGAGGAGCAGCAGCAAAAAGTAAATACAAAGACAATGAGCTCTACCTCAACTTCAAGACCCATCGGGAGCATGCGTAATTTACCAATCAAAAGAAAAGGTAGATATAAACATTGTATGCAAAAAAATCATTCAACAATTGGCCAAGTATGGGATAAACCATATCTCTGCCAACAAAAAGGATGGGATTGATTATCCGGCCTCTTGTAATGTAGTTAAAATTTTATGTTAAGTTACTAAAAGTATGTGCTACCAGCTGTATATTTCAGTGTTGTTTACTTAACAGTATTCATGCCTAGGGGTAATTCTATACTCATTTGTTCTGAAATCTTACAGAATTATGGATAGCAGATAATAAAGTGAAATAACTAATCAAAATGATGGAAAAAATACCTAAGGTTTGCTGTTTTCTCTCTCTATAAACATAACTAGCATCATTACTAATATAGAATAAGCTATACTCATTAGCTTACAACCAAAGGCAGAAAGACAAGAAAGGAATTTCTACTGCTGAGTACAACACATCTAAATGTTGCAGCAGTTTAGAAAGTAGGCAGAAAAGCTAATTAAGAAGCTTGGCAACTATAAACAGAAATCACTTCACCTTTTCAAGAACAGTATACACCATTTAAACCTTTCAAACATATAGAGAAAGTTCCATTGTAGTCCTTAGAAAGTAAAAGGGAGAAGCTGTCTCAGTATATAACCAAGTACCTTATTAGTTGAAGACTTAGAAAGTTCCCTCTCTTCTTCAACGAGACCATTTCCCAACACCTTCCCCTCAAACATTTTTCCTGTTTTAAACAAAGAACAACCACATCAGGCCATTTGCATTTTATATAATTCATCACATAGTTCACATTCTTTTGAAGCCCATTTGGTTACCAAGAAGTCAGAAGACAAGGGTATAAACATAGAAATCTTAAAAACATTCTAACCCCATATGTACAAAATTCCAATTCTCTTTTCCTTTCTCCATTGTCTCATAAACCACAAATAGCATTATACATTCTTTCCTAAATCAATTACTACAATATTTCATAGGCAGAACAGTTGTGGATGGCCTCTAGTTATAAACTTTAAACTATCATTATAATACGTGTGAACTAGTTTGATTTTGTACAGCGCACTACCCATCATAAACAGAGCTCAATTGAAGTTATGCTCAACATTATTTAAGTATACCGAATGCGCAGCACTGGAAATCACATTAGCAACATATTTACACAAAGAGTGAAAGGTTATAAATTCCAATTCTGTTTCTCAATTACACATTCCCATGAATGCATATATCAATACAATAAGTGTTAAAACAGATTTTTTTTTTTTTTATTTTTTATAATGTTGAGGATAAGGCAACCTACAATCACCTTTCACAGATCCCACAAAAGTGGGAGCTTTGTGTAGTGGTTACAACTTTTTTTAAGCCTTCAATTCACCAAAATAATATCGCAACTACATCAAAACTTCCAACTTCTGTAAAATTCATACCAGATCTCTCTCTCTCTCTCTCTCTCTCACACACACACACACACACACACATGCTGCATATTCATAAGAATTATAACCCATTTCATAGCAAAATTCATCTGATTACTTTGCATCATATAAAATTCAACTACATTACTCACCAATCACCTACAGTCACACACCCACAAAACCATCATATATTATCCAAAATAACCCATTAAACATACTATTCATAACCCATTTCACAGAAAAATTCATCAGATCAAAACTCACCAATCACCAAAACACACACACACACACACACAAGCATCATATACTATCCAATAACCCATTAACTTCATAAATTATCCATAAACCATTTCCAAACAAAATTTCATCTGATTATTCTGCATCACAGAAACTTCATGACAACTCACCAATCACCATACAAACTTGAACAAAAATGCACATTTTCAGACACACAAAAACCCACAAACAGTAACACATACATACATATATGCATGTCGATTTTTCCCATAACCCATTTCTCAGCAAAATTCATCTGATTAATTTGCATCACAGAAACTTCATGACAACTCACCAAATCACCATACACACATGTACAAAAATGCAGACTTTCAGAACACAAATACCCACAAACGCTAGCACATACATAAATATATGCGTGTCGAATTTTCACGTCAATTTTCAATTAGACCATGAAAAATGAAGTGGGTCAAACCAAGTGATTAATCCAACAAACTTAAGACAAGCAAAGATTTAACATCGTCCAATGCAACACATAAATCATAAATGCAAAACAAATTGGATGAACCATACGTTCTCTAACCTGAGAAGTTTAATTGTCAGACTGATGAAACTAAGAACTGGTTGTGCAGATAAAGAAAGAGTTCGACGAATAGTTGTTGAGTCTGACTCAGATGCGTTTGCTTGGTCTGAAAATCTTATGTAAGAGTCAGATTTTGACCGTTTTTTTTACAATGACAGATTTTTATGGTTACCATTTTTTTTTCCTGTCTTCTTATTCCTTGCTTTTTTTTTTATGACCGGTTTTTTTTTTTTTTTACCCGTAAATTAGAAACACCCCAAATTTCACTACATGGATGACTTTTAATCTCAATTCTCATAAAAAAAAAAAATTAAAATAAAAAATAAACTGAAATAGATGACTTTTTTGTTCATTACTTTTTTTAAGAAGCATTATGTACACAAGTTTTTTTTGGGTAAAAATTTAAATATAACATGTTGTTATTGATTTTAATTTAAATATACTATTTAAATTACTTTTTTTTGTCTATTAGTAATAATCTGACATGTAAAATTTGTTATGAAAATATTATGGATATAATATTAATCTTACTTTTTATATGAAACTATAACCTCCAAACTTACAGTTGACCAATTCAACAAATTAAAGTGTTAGTTTTTTTTTTTTTTTTTTTTAAATCATTCCTATGTAATTTTAGTTAATGACCTATTTAATGAGTTATGTGACTTATTTAAAACAATACATATAGAATTTTTTTTAATTCAATAATTAAAATGAGGAATGTAGATGAATTTATAAATTAACACATAATAGGATAGATGATATTCTTCCAAACCAATTTGGAGGCGAATTTATAACTTTTTTGTTAATTTTTGTTTGTTTTAATGGAAAAACTTATTTGAAGATAATTTTTCGCGTTTTTCTATGTTTAGTAATATCAGAAAAAAATAATTTAAATTAAATTTATCTCTTGACTTTCTTTATATAGCTTGACATGAAATAAAATTGTTTTTCCGCAAAATTTTCTAAAAAACGACTTTATCTTACCCTAAGCTAAATAAGTAAAGTCAAAAAATAGTTTCCAACTCATTTTAAAGTTGCTATTTTTTTTATGAGATAAAAGTTGCTATTAAACATAGGAAAATGAGATATTTTCAAGAAAAAACTTTTTGAACAATGATATATTTTAGAAAATTTTAATGTCAAAACAAATGGAAGGAGACAATTTTTTAAAGGAATATTTAAGACAAAGTTAAATCCTTCAAGTTCCAAAAAATAACACTCTTCAAAAATTCCTATTTAGTAAGGGGGTTGGAGGTTCATACAATTTTGTTATCGCCGTTGTCTGTATATAAGAGTAATTATTTTGTTTTTTCACTTTTATATTGGAAGAATTTTTCATCAACAATAGTATGTATGTATTGGGTCTACACTCAAAATCAATGGTGTAAATTGACCATTTTGAACTTGGGGACTAGACAGCAAACACAAATTAAGAGGTATCAAAATGTATTTTTGCTTATCGTCTTTTCTCCCCAAACACACACACACACACACACACACACAAAAGTATTTTTGCCAAAAACAAAAGTAAAAGAAACCAAATCTGTTTATTGATGTGGTATTGTGGTAATCATATCCCCACATGCGCTATGACTATGATGTTTGAAGTCTTGAAGTAAAACGAAAGGGTGAGGGATAAATATATATAAAAAAAATTTTTAAAAAAAAAAAAAGAAGAAGGGTGTGATTCGTGGGGTGTGATATAAAATTTATTTAGTACCATGTTATTTTTCTTATTATCTTTTACTTGACGTATCAAAAATTTGTAAAAATATATTTTAAGGATGTTTAAATGTTTTTTCTTTACTTAATTTTACCATGTTATAAAAATTTAATATTTATTCCTATTTTTTTTTTGTTACCACCAAACAAATCATATCCAGGTGAGCCTTGTAAAGCATACTGTCGCCATGTCTGCCAATCCCTGAACTTCTTGGAGCACTAGTAGAGGAGCAACTTGGACATGAATATGTTTAAACATCTTTTGTAATGTTGCAATATCTTCCATGAGCGGGACATTCTCCAAGCTAGTCAAGCAATGTGTTTGAATTAGCTTTACTCCGTGATTTGATTGTAGAAAAAGAATTACCTCCCTGAAACCCTGTTTCCACGCCTCATACAAAGCTTCTCTAATTGTGGATAGTAAGTTGGTTTCATCATTGCTGGAATGCCAGGAATAACAACCTTTACGAACGGACTGGCCTAAACGATTTTTGATCACAAAGGCACCTCCATTCCAAATCGCTTCGCGCGAACGCTTTTTTATATCTACTATAATTATTGCTTGCCAATTCTGAGTTCTGCATGTAGACTGGTTCCCAGTAGTTTCCGTAGGTGTTGAACCAATTTGGAGATATTCATCTAATTCTATTTTCCATTCTGTCATGAAGTAACTGGTGCTTGAAATGGCTTGTTGGATGTCAACAGCTTTATTCTCAAATAGAACCATATTTCGATAAGTCCAAATCACCCAAAGAGTGGCACTAATATCTGTAAGAACATTATCTTCCTGTTCATTACCTGCCTTATATTTTTCAAGAATGCTTATCAACCATTGCCGGATAGAGGGGATAGTATCAGAACGAATGTTCCGTGGCGAGCCAAACCATAAAGCTCTAGCGAAGGGGCATTTGAGGAAAAGATGGTCCAATGTTTCATCTTCTTGTTCACACATTACACAATTGGTGCTAACAATAATTTGTCTTCTGTTGAGCTCCATTCTAGTGGGTAGCCCATTATGTAATAATTTCCATAAGAACAGACATATTTTATACGGTATTTTTAGTTTCCAAAGGTGTTTCCAGCCATGTTTATTCATACCATAATTAATTGTCCCATCTTGTCCCTTAGTAATCAGTTTGTATCCTTCATTTACTTTGTAGGTCCCCTTCTGTGATTGCAATCATAAAATTTTATCCAGAGCTCCAAACTTTGAGTGTGGAGTGTTTAAAATCTCCCGTGCAACCCTCGTTTCATATATATTTGCAATGATTTCAGCCCTCCAAGTGCCTGTTTCAGTATCCATAAGATCTCTAACTGTGCCTTGGTCCAGTCCATATTCCACCAATGATGTTTCATTCCGAGGTCTATACCATAGTGGATCCCGTAATTTGATGCCATCCCCCATACCTACTTGCCATTTTGCTCCTATCAGTAGTGTTTCTTTTGTCCTCCATATTCCTTTCCATATTTGGGACGCAGTGGTTGGACATCGTTCCATATCCCAAAGGTTTTGAGCTGTTGGAAAGTACTTCCCTTTAAGAGTAGTAGCTAGTAGTGATTGTGGATTCTGGGTTAGTCTCCAGTATTGCTTGGCTAAGAGTGCTTGATTAAATTGTTCTGTCTTCCTAATACCGACACCTCCTAGTTCCTTAGGTAGGCAGATTGTATCCCAAGCTATGGTATGTAACTTCCTCACTTCTGCATTGTTTCCCCACCAAAAATCTCTAATGATTCTGTCAATTCTATTGCAGGTATCTTTTGATAATCTATGGATCGACATAGAATAGATTGGCATGGCTTGCATAACTGATTTAATAAGAGTTAGCTTCCCTGCAGGTGATAAGAGCTTACCTTTCCAAGTTTGGAGTTTACTTTGGAGCCGATCAATGATTTGGTTGCCAATTTCTCTTTTAGTCGTTCCCGGGTCTACTGGGACCCCTAGATATTTTCCAATCTTCTCTGCAATATTTACTTTGAACTTTCTAACTAAGTCTTCTTTTATAACATCATCACAGTTAGGACTGACCACCATGACTGATTTGGTGCCATTTATTTTTTGGCCTGACATTTCACAAAAGCTTTGTATGGTTTGGCTGAGCTTGTCTGTATTCTGTATGGCAATTTTGAAAAAGATGATAATGTCATCCGCAAACATGAGATGTGAGATAGGAAGCCCTCCTTTGTTTATTGCCACTCCCTTTAGCATACCTGTATCTTCTAATTTCTGCAACATACATGACAGAATATTTGTGCAAATAATAAATAGGTATGGTGATAGTGGGTCACCTTGCCTTATACCACAGTTGGGTTTGAATTTTTCTGTGGGAGATCCATTGACTAAAACGCTGTATGTTACTGTGGTGACACATTGCATTACCAATTGAATCCAGTGCTGGCTAAAACCCAACTTCTGGAGTGTGGCTTCAAGAAAATTCCAATTTAGTCTATCATAGGCTTTGCTCAAATCCAACTTTAGTGCAGCGAAACGAACCCTTCCCTTTTTTTTCCTCTTAATTGTGTGGAGTAACTCATGAGTCAAGATGATATTATCAGTGATCAATCTACCCTTGATAAATGCATTTTGGTGAGAAGTGATAAGCTCATCAATAACTAGTTTCAGTCTATTTGCTAAAACTTTGGCAGCAATTTTGTAGGCCACATTACATAAGCTGATTGGTCTGTACTCACTAATTTTCTCTAGGTTGAGGCTTTTAGGAACCAAAGTGATAAACGTGTTGTTTAGTTCCTTGAGTATGTAGCCTGTTCTGAGAAAACTTAATGTAGCTTGTATCACTGTTTGTCCCATTGTGTCCCAACATTTCTGGAAAAGCATTGCTGGAATACCATCAGGGCCTGGGGCTTTCCATGAACCCAATTGGAAAGCCGCCTTTTTAATCTCTTCTATGTTAAATTCTCTATCCAGGATTTGCTGATGTAGGTGCGAGAGTCCTGGTAGCGTGTACTCATTCAAAACCTTCATAATAGTTGCAGTATTTACCCTTGATTCTGAATGGAAGATACTTTGAAAATGTTGTTGTATATGATCCCTTAGATTTTGATCCTCATCTATCCATTGATCTGAGTGGTTCTTAAGTCTTGTTATGCGATTAGCTGCTCTTCTTTTGCGAACAATAGCATGAAAGTATCTAGTATTTCTATCCCCCTTTTTTGTCCAATCTTTCCTTACTTTTTGTGCCCAAAACACTTCCTCCATATTCAGAAGTTGTTGGAGTTCTTTTTGTTTTTGTTGTTCTTGTTGGGCAATTTCTGGAATATCACTGTTATTTTGGATATACGTAAGCTCCTCCTTTATTTTGGACAGTTTCTGGTGCAAATTTCCAAATTCATTTCTGTTCCAACTGATGCAAGCCTGCTTGACATTGTAAAGTTTGGATTTAAGGATATAAGCAGGGGAACCCGAGATGTTTTTCTGCCATTCCTGCTGGATTACTTGTCTACAGCGTGGGTGTAATAACCACATAGCTTCAAATCTAAACGGCCTTTTTCTGTATAGGGGGATGTTGTTGATGTCTAGGACTAGTGGTGCATGATCAGATACCGTGATAGGCCAGGCTTCAAGAGTGCAATGTTCAAAAGTATGCAGCCATACATTGTTAATAAATGCTCTGTCTAATTTTTCAAGGACTAGCGCATCCCCACCTCTTTTATTTTTCCATGTGTATTTGACTCCCATAGATTGTAATGGTATCATTTCTGTGTCTCGTAGACAATCATGTAAATATGAAGCTCCTGGACAATTTTGAGAGGTTGAGGATTGTTTTTCTGCATTGGATAACACTTGGTTAAAATCACCAATCCATATCCAAGGGCCATTTATGTGTTCTTGGAAAGATGCAAGTTGGTCCCACACTGCCTTTCTTTTGCTGGTTTTTGGATGGCCATATACAAAAGTAAAATAACACAAACCAAAAGTAGGATGTTTCATTCTAGTGTGGATGAAATTTTTTGTAGCTTCTAGTACATTCAAACTGATATTTTTCCAACACAACAAAAGCCCCCCAGATAATCCTACTCTTTCTACTTCACAAAAGTTTTCAAAATTCCACCTATGGGTCCAATACTTTCCCCTTCCTTTCTTCTGCTTTGTCTCCATTAGAAATAGGATGAAAGGGTTAGTAGTTTCAGCAATTTTTGAGATGAGCTGAACTGCAGAGGTATTGCCGAGACCCCTGCAGTTCCATACCAGTGTCTTCATGGCTGCTGCGGAGGCCTTTGTTGGGCTGCCTCCGAAAGCCTTATGTTTGCCAAAAGTTGGATTAGATTAGCAACTATATTCTGCTGATGTTCAGTTTCTGCACTCTGTCTGCTCCATATAACTTCAGTCTCTTGAAACTGATCAGATTGACCAGTGATCCTAAGTCTAAGAATGAACTCATTATTCTCAGACTCAATGTTATGCAGTGAAGTAAATATTTATTCCTATTTTGATTCTCAACAAAAATTATATATATATATATATATTTATTTATTTGTTCATACTTTAATCGTAATTAATTACTAAATCGATTATGATTTAAAAACCTTGGTAATACTTTTTATTTATTAGACCTTGGTAATACATTGAATATAAATCTTTGCTATTTTCTTTTTTCTTTTTGGAAGGCCTCGACATAATATATATATATATATATATATATATATATAGACGCATGTTGGATTTTCTTATTGAACATTTCAAGAAGGTTACTATCTGGATAACCTTAAATCTACATTAAAAATTTATTAGTTTATATGGAATTTTTTAACACAAAAAGTCCTTTTAATATAGATTGACTACAATAAGGCATGATAATCAACAATGACAAGTTTATATTAGTAATGAATTATTCTAAATTTTTATAAAAATTTCTATACAAAAGTTTAACAATAGTTAGTAAAAAAAAAAAAAACTGATAAATTTAGAATAAAAATGTAAAATTTATCAAGTACCAAAACACTTGTGATGGCAAATCTTTCCATAACCCATTGAAAAAAGAAAAAAAATACTAAGTAAAATTCACACATAATATTTTTAAATACACTTTAATAATTAAAATTTTAAAACAATGAATTTAATTATGAAGTAAGATAATTTTGAAAACATGCCCTCAAGCGAAGGGCATGTTAATACACAACATTTTAGATATTAATTTAATAAAGTTTGGTCAATCGGATGTTAATTGAAGGAAAATTATTTTTCCCTTCGAGTTTGGGGTAGAATATCATTTCCCCAAACTTCAAGAGAGAGGAGTCTAATTTTTGTGTATATATAAAAATTAGGATTAACTATATATGGTATTAGTTTCATAATAATTACTTTTTCTTATAGATCAAGACATCAAAAAAAAAAAAAATTTATTATTTTTTGAAATAGGTGGGATTGCTTTGATCACAAATTTTTGGAGTACATATATTTATTTAACTACAAGAGATTTTATCATTTTAAATCATGCCAAATTTCAATCTATAATATTAATTTACTAATAATGAACAAAAGAAACTAGCATTGTGCATACTTAGTGCATGGTTATCCAAAAACAAAGAAAACTCGGATGCATTCATTTAAAAGAAAAAATGAAACTGTTGTGCAAGCTTTTTTTAACTTATTTAAAAAGTCTGTGTTAATTTTATTTAAGGGTAAATAATTTATTTGATCTCTATCATTAACAACATATTTTAATTTGGTCTTTAAATTTTCAATTGTGTTAATTTGATTTCTAACATTTCAATGTCATGTCAATTTAGTCACTACCATCATCTTTGGATGGAAATTGTTGTAGTAGCAAATGCCTAAAATAAAAAAGTAGTTTATTGTCACATCAATGGAAAATAATTTTTAATTTTGGCCATTTGTAACGTTGCAATTTCCATCCAAAATTGCCGTTATAGGGTATGAACCTATAGTGGCATATTTTACAGTACAATAGTTACAGTACAATAGTGGCGTTAAAATTGTCGCTTAGGGTTTAGGCCTATATTTACAGTACAATAGTGGTGTTTTGTAGTGGCATTATAGAAAACGCCACTACAATCCAAAGGGACCTATAGCGGCATTTTTAGGACTTACAGTGGCGTTTGAAAACGTCACTATAGCTCTCTTTTTTGTAGTGAGATAATGATATGGACTAAATTGACATAATTGAAATATTAGATATCAAATTGAAATCTGGTGTAAAGGATGGATATCAAATACATAGTTTACCAATTTATTTAATCCCTCAACTTAGTCTGTTGACATTAGCAAACCCATTAGCCTTTTGACAAAGGATAGCATTTCCAGGCCAAAGACACAACGACATAAAATATAGGAAAATCTAGAATTAGTCTGTCCAAGTTAAGACAAACACAAATTAATAATACAGTAGTAACAAAAATTGAAGAATAGGAAATATCCTAAGTCCTAACCTATTGTGATTGTTTTCTCCTAAGGAGGTTGATTTTATTGTTTTCTGGCTTTCTCCCTTGGATGTATTATCAGATGTGGGCGATCCCTCTAAACCTGATAGATTTTGTTACTAAATCGTGTAAAGCCTGTGTATTGTGGATAAGTTTGTAGTTTATTTTGTTTATTGGATAAAAATATATTTATGCATTAAAAAACTCATTTATTCTTTTTTTATTGTGAAAATAAGCTTTGTCCAAACGATTTATAAGATCAAAATTTGGTTTCTTCAAATTTTGATGGTTGAAAAAGAGCACATTATTATATTTCAACATGTATGAAAGGCATGTTGCATGGGTAAAGTGGCTAATTTTCATCTGCTAGGATTTTAAAAACAGTTTTAGTTTTTTTTATTATAAATATTTTTAGTAGACGGTTTTAGGAGAGATTTCTAGGGTTTGTAAAATTATTCTGTAATAGTTTCTAAATCATATTCATTCTTCTTCTTTTTTACAATGAATAGATTGGATTACATTATATCATAAACAATTAAATATAGATCAAAATTTAGTATTAGTTAATATTTATTTAAAATATCACTGAAAATTTTAAAATATCAAAATATCTTTAGCATTTTTCTTTTAAAATGACCAAATACATCAAAGCTCCAAATAATCAATATGGCCCTCCTCATGCTTTCCCTCCTATTTTGTTTGTTTCGTTATTAACATTTTCTAAAAAATAAATTTTTTTTTTCAAAAGTATTTTCTAGAAAACTAATTCATTTTCCTATATTTGATTGTGCCCTTAAAATGTGTTAAAAAACTAGAACTTAACTTCATTTTTGTGGAAAACAACTCAATCTCATACTAAATTAATTAAAGAAAGTTAAAATAATGTAAAATAAGATAACTTTATAGAAAATACATTTTTTTTAAAATCACATTTAAGAAAATGTTAATGTCGAAACATATATATGGTCCACTTCACTTCTATCAAACCAAAAGAGTGAATAAACGCTTCTTTTTGCCCTGCAATCTCTTCTTTAACCAAACAATCTCACTTCTTGGTCCATTAAAATGACGCACTACTTGATTTCTTATATAAGTATTGGGCTGGTCTATGCCTAGTCCAAACTAACTAATCATCTACCACATGGCCCATGGGTGCTCCTAATTGCAAGCTAAAGCCTTGACAATAAAAATTAAAATTAAAAAAAAAAAAAAAAAAAAAAAAAAGAAAGAAAGAAAGCAAGCTAAATCATAATTTTTGTTTGAGAGAACCTTTTTTTTTTTTCTTTTTTCTTTTTTAATGTAGAGAGAAGCTAAATCATAATTGTAAGGTCACAGTTTGAGTCCTTACCCCAAAAGTTAAAAGGATCTAGGCCCAAAAAGCCCTATACAATGAATTTGTAGAGAGAGGGTCGGAAAACTAGGTTCTAATGAGTTTGGTAACAATTACAGTAGATCCAAGTGACAGTAAAGTAAATATGGACTGGTTGTATCTAATAAAAATCGTCATCGGCACAGTTTAAGGAGATCAGTTTTTGTATATATCTCTTGAAGTTGATTACAAGTACAGTTCTTATAGCTACAATGTTTCTCTCTTAATTTTCCGATCCCTTTCTCTCAGGGTATCTCTTCTATTTTATACTGTCTTCCCCTTTCATCTTTACCCTTTACATGCAGATCAGATTGTTGGTGTTGATCTTTGTCCCATTAGCACCTTCCTGAAGTCTTTGGGTAGTAGCTGTAAGACTAAAAACTACTGTTTAGGTATCACTTCCTCATTAATGCGGCCAGAGAATTAGCTGCAGAGTATTTAATGCGGTGATAGCAATTTTCCCTTAGATATTTCCACTATTATGAATACTGTTTTGGAGCCCGTTTCAGTTTGTCTAATGAAATGATATATTTCGGTACTAGTCAATTTCGACGTACCGTTTCTGAGTGTTTCGAGATTTTTTAAAGATAGTATATATATATATATATATTATTACTTTTTAAAAAAATTAAAATTTATATTTTCATACATCTATAAAACTTGTTATTTTAAAATTAATCTAATTAATTAACTTTAACAGTTAAGCTACTATTATCTTAATTAAAATACTAATTATTTCTTTTAATGCAACCAAGTGAGAACAAAATTAAAATAAGGCTGGGCAGTTCAGCTAAGCACACTGCCCAAGCCAAACCAACCCTATGTCCAACATTTTATTTTTTTTATTATTCTTACTTTTTTCCTCACAAGCCTTTTTTTTTTTTAAATAAATTTTTTCTATCCCCACATATCTTCATATCTGTCTATAATTCCTCGATTTCCACCCTTCATCACATCACTTTTCATCTTTACCTACACTGACTAACTCATAATTATAGCTTTCTATATTTCTTTTTATTTCTTCTACTCACACAAGCAACTTTGTCTAGGCTAATAAGCTTTAACTCTCCCAGTCTTCCTTCTTTATTTTCCCCCTCTCTTTGATGGAGATCCAAAATTGTTAAGCTTGACTGTGTGGGCCATAATATTCCTCTAGTAAAGCTACTGCTACTACAACTCATCATATGAAGCAAAAGACTACAATGTTTTTGAGCAAAGGAATGGTGGATTGATTTTGGTTTGTTCAGATTCTTCAGAAGATCCAAGTTCAACTTTATCTGCAACAAACCCATATCGGCCGAATCTTGTATTTCGACCGAAATCAACCAAAACAGCTTGGATCTCCCAAAACATGCCGGAACAAGCCGAAATCTCATTCGAGGTGGAATAGAGGGGCTTGCCGTTCCATTTTGCTTGCCAGTACAAGATTTTCCGGCCATTTTGGCCGGAACGGAACGGTATCCATAACTTTGGATATTTCATAGATTTCCTCTGTCTTGTTCCTTCCTAATACTTATCCTAATCCATGGAATGATCTAGAACGTTGCTCTTGATGGCAGACCACACCTTCTGACCTCAACTTTGCACAGTCAAGGTAGCATTCCTCCTCGGACCGCCCTCATGGGCGACCATGATCAGACCTCACCTTTTTACCTACTAACATGGATCCTTGTGACAGCATCTGCCCGTCCTCGGACTACTTACTATTCTCGAATTAGGCCCCTGGCCCAATACATATGTAAATATGTACTCCTAGGCCTTTCACCCCTACAATAATTTAGTAATATTAAATTAATACATAAACTTTAAAATTAAAACAAATTTTATCTTTTAGTCACACATTTACATAAAAACTATCAAAAACTATACTTATTAATTCATATTTAACAAATAAGTTACCATAAACTACAAAATACTAAACGGACACTTAATCCTATTGAATTAAATTATTCCAACAAAACATGAGGGTTTTTTTGTACCTAGCATTTACTTAATTATTTAGTAAGTATAGAAGTTTGATAAAAAGAGAAAAAATGTGAAAAAATATATATATATATATATATATATATATATATAAAACCAAAGGAGAATAGAAGCATGTGCTACGCATTCCTTATTATACATTTTCATACACATTTCTTGTGAAATAAGAATTTTGAAAACGTGTATTTTGAAAATAGGATCTAACTAAAATTGTGTTTTTTTTTTTTTTTTTTTTTTTTTTTTTTTTTTTTATAAAAAAATGTTATCATCACTCTAAATAAAAACAAAAACACAAAACACAAAACAAATAGAAGCGTGTGATAAAAAACAAAAGACAAAAACAAAGAAGTAATAAAATTCCTCTCCCTTAAGATTTGGGGAAATGACACTTCATCTCAAACTTGAAGAAAAAAAAAAAACACTTCCCCCCTTGACATCTGATTGACCAAACTTTGTTAAATTAATATTAAAAATGTTGTGTTCAGCAACTGGATGAGCTTCATTATTGTGGATGGAGAGGTTTCCCGTCTATAACTCTCCTTAAGTTTTTATTTTCATAACCATGCTTTACAATGCTTATGAACAAAATTATAGTTGCACCTCTCTCATTGCCCCCAATCCCTTCTCCCTTTCTATTCTTTTTTGGCTCTCATCTTGCAAATGGTTAACTCTACCTAGTAACTCACAATTACATAGAAAATCTAACTAAAGTTAGACTTTAGTGACATTTTTAAAACGCCACAAATAATCAACCCTATAGTGACGTTTTAAAACGTTGCTAAAAGCAAGAGGACAAATGCTATAGTGACGTTTTTGAAACATCTTAATTATTTGCAAAGTTTTAAAAAGGTCGCTAAATATATTTTCCTACATTATAAACAAAAATGTTATATTATTTAGTGACATTTTCAAAAACGTCACTAAAGGTTTTTGAATGTTGTTAAAGAGTTACACATGGCGACGTTTTTAAAAACATTGCAATAGACCTATAGCGATGGCTCTGTTGCAACGTTTTCAAACATCACAAAAAAGTCGTAGACCATTTGTGTCTACAACAACCTTTTTTTAGGTTTTTGTGATGTTTTACAAATAAATAAGCAAGGTAAAATGGTAGATTTCTTGTAGTGCTAGTCACTGAAGTTTTAGGTTAGCTTCCAGAAATAATAGCATTGTGAGTCAAAAGTCAATGTAAAAAGGATAAACATTCTACTTGTAAAAAAGTGGCTAATAATTAACTGTCATCTGTAGCCTGATGAGGACAAATCCAGTTCTAGTTTTCTGAAATTATTACTTCAATTCAACTCAAGGAAAAATGTATTAAATTTTCAACCACAAAGAGCACATATATGGTATGTACTAAGTTTCAAGTTAGGTTGATAATTTTACAAAATAAATAAGCAAGGTATATAACTACATATTTGATGTAAATGTTAAGTTTTATGGTTCTTCCTATTTTATTGTTTGATGTCTTTTTTAGCGACACATGGTTTATAAAGGTCTTGAATTCATGTCTCCGAGCTAGCCACACAACACCTTGGGTTACCCCAAGGGATTCATCCCTCTAATTACATAATGTATTTGGGACATAGGGACTATACTATCTAAAGGAATTAGTCAAGTGATCTAAGAATCCTGGACACCCACATTAGGGGGAAAATTCCATAGAACAAGATTAGTATAAGTGTGTAACTATTTGGTTATTGGCATGAACTATTAATTTTTTAGTAGGAAAGAAATCAACATTGCTTATCACAACTTCTCTTTTCTTTCTTCTTTTTTGATAACTGGTCAGAAATTCTTATTTAACTTTTAGTAAACTGAATACACGTAAAGTAGACAACTTATAAAGTCCAAAGCCAGCTACAAAAAGCTGGCCATAGACTAAAGCTACAGCACACGTAGCTAAGGAAAAGGCACCTATATAAAAAATTAAATCCGGCCATAGACTACAGCTACAACAACGTAACTATGAAAAGGCACCTATAAAAAAACTTAAATCCGAGAAGCCATCAACTTTTGGTACTCATTCAGCAGACCCTCTGCACCACTCAAAATATACCTTGGATGAGTTTGTTTTTGTTCAAAGTACACCTTATTTCGGGCATTCCAAATAGCCCACGCCCCTATTACCCAAAGTTCCAAATCGCGGTGGTCTAACCTCTGCACTATGAAACCGAACAGCAAGAAAAAGTCGCGAGCCTAATTGGAACACTTTTGAATCTTTCCCTTCACCAAGGCCCACACATTCCTGGCAAGGGGACACTCCCACAGGATATGCCTAGTTGTCTCAGGTTTTTGCTGACACAACCTACACACCTCCGTAACGTGAACCTTTCTTCTGCGCAAATTGTCTCGAGTGGGTAGGTTGTTAGAGCAGGCCCTCCACATGAAGGTTCTGACTTTTGGGGGTACATTTAGTGTCTAGAGTTTCTTCCAGGTTGGCTTGTTTGTCTGGGCCTTTAAGTGCTCCAGTACTTGCTGCTGCTTCAGCCGGGAGCGCTATGTGGTAAGCGATCTTGACTGAGAAGGTCCTTGACTTATTCTCCATCCATATAAGGGAGTCCCTAGCATGTGTATCATTGAGAAGTAATGCTAGAATCTCATTTCGAGTTTTGGCCGTGAATAGTGCGTGGACCTCACCTCGATCCCACTGTCTTGTGTCAACATCTATCAAGTCACTAACCTTTAACTCAGGGTCGGGTTCACCGTTGAAGATAGGGTCATGAGACAACCACTTGTGCGTAGTGACACCAATGCACTCACCATCGCCTATTTTCCATTTCGAACTAGCAACGATCACGTCCCTAGCAGACAGAAGACTCTGCCATATGAATGAAGGATTGTGGCCTAGTGGGGCCCTTAAGAACGTGCTACTAGGGAAATATCGAGATTTGTACACTCGATAGAAGAGAGATTGAGTGCCATGAATCAGTCACCATGCTTGCTTGGCCAACATTGAGAGGTTAAAGGCATCGATGTCTCGAAACCCCATACCACCTCTATTCTTGTTCGTACACAGCTTCTGCCAACTCACCTAATAGATCTTTTTCTCATTGCATTTCTAACCCCACCAATATCTGGCCAAGGTCGAGTTGATGGCGTCACACATTACTTTTGGAAGCCTGAATAAGCTCATGGAGTAAGTCGGTATAGACTGCACAACTAACTTTATAAGTATCTCATGGCCAGCCTTGGAGATGAATTTCTCCTTCCACCCTAATACTCTCTTAGTAACACGTTCTTGGATTTCCCTAAAGGTGGTTGTCTTAGTTCTACCCCCAACCATTGGCAAGCCTAGATACTTCTCGTAATCAGTCATGATTCTGGCTCCAAGAAAGTTTTTTATTGAGTCTCGCGTGTCTTGTCTTGTGTTACGACTGAAAAAAAAAAAAAAAAAAAATACAACAACAACGTTTTCTGCAGGTTAATGGCTTTTCCAGAGGCCGATTCATATTGTGATAGTATGTTGAGCAACACTTGGCACTCTTGAACCATGGCTTGATAGAACAGTAGGCTATCGTCGACAAAGAGCAAATGAGAAATGGTCACTCCATGCTGACAAGATAAAACTCCTTTAAAAGACCGATTCGCTTCAACCTTACGAAGCATTGCGGACAAGCCTTCAGCACATAGAAGGAACAAATATGGCGAGAGGGGATCGCCTTGCTAGATTCCACGAGTGGGTTTGACCAGACCACGAGGCTCTCCATTGATGAGGATCGAGTAAGAAGTGGTGCAAACCATTTCCATAGCCAGCTGTATCCATGTATTATCAAAGCCGAGTTTAGTCATCATATTTCTTAAAAACAGCCACTCAACCTGATCGTAGGCTTTGCTACTATCCAACTTCACCACCATTTGACCTCGCTTCCCTTTCCTCTTATTTCTTATCTTGTGTAACAACTCAAACACTACAGTGGTATTATCAGTGATTAGGCAAGACACTTTGAGCATCGGAGATAATATTAGGCAATATTAATTTGATATGATTAGCCAAAACTTTTGAAAATAACCGTGATATCACATTGCCTAAGTTGATGGGGCGATAATCTGAGATGTATTGCGGCTCCTTCTTCTTGGGGATAAGAATAATGTGGGTATAGTTCATCTTGTGTAGGAGGTGGCTAGAGTTCAGAACAGAAAGGACAGCCCTAACCACATCATTCCCTACAATATGCCAATATTTTTGAAAAAAGAACGGGGACATACCATCAGGGCCCGGTGACTTGGATGAATGCATTTTGGAACAAAGCTCGCTTTATTTCCTCCGGTGTGTATGGTTGTAAGAGTTGGTGTGTCACGCCCCAAGCCCAAAAAGGTCCAAAGCATGAGAAAAACATCCTAAGGGTACCTGTAGATTTTTCCTTTTTGGCAAAAAAAAAACTATAGGAGATTTTTATTTTCCTTTCTTTTCCACAGGATAAGAATATATAATCATACTAAAATCTCCATATTATAAGTCAGAGCACTATAACACATTTACGAATAATAACTAAAAATCATGTGCCACCACATAATACATGAATATATTACAAAACTCTGATTAAATTACAAAAAGTCACAATCTTATCAAGAATAAAGACCTTAACATCAAGTCTAGGCCTACCATGCCAAAGGCTAACAAACCTCAAGCAATCCACCTCCAATAGAATTAATTAAGGTCTCGTTGAATATAGCAAGATCGAGTCACCAACCATTTACAACAAGAGTCTCCAAATTTAACATAGTACTCTAATCATCAACAAAGAAGTAAGCTCCATACCCAAGGTATAGCTAATAATTCTAAAAAACTGTTAGAAGGTGGGATGAGCTAACGCCCAATAAGTAGCATAATTAATGGGGCTGGGGGAAAATGCAAGTTTCATTTTCAATAATAATAATATGACAAGAATGATTAAATAATGAAACACAAAGTTTCTCAAAGTAAATACCTTGAAACTATATACTATAATTTGTGGCACTAATAATATAATTTCCAAAGCCATAATATCTAACATAAGGTAAATTATCACAAATATACCACACTACCACATAAACCGGTCAGGGGATCCACCCATTCACAACTGGTATAATATTGTCCTCTCTGGTATGCAGACTCTTGGCCCTATGGACAGTAGCCTCACCCATATCCTCAAGGTTTTTCTCTCCCCCCATGGGCAGCAGAGAGAGTGTATCAAATAAGACCTCTCTTGTATGTGGTCTCTTGGCCCCATGGGCAGCAGCCTCACCCACACACAATCAAGGAACCTCTTCCTCCCATGGACAGCAGGGAAGAACGCATTATATAAAGTGAAAAGGCATTGACTTGGATTTGATTCCATTGTCACAAAGTTTACGGAAACCAAATCGGGTGATCAACTTCATTCTTGTCAAGAGATTTTCTATCAATTTCCCACATAACAAGACAAGATAAACATCTTCAAATTTTATAATATACCATAAAATCCATGATTTCCTTATCAAAGATTAAATAAAAGATGCTCATTTTTTTCATATCAACAATTCATGCATTTCCCAAAATACAATACCAAATATGATGCATTTTCATATATAATCATACATATATTAAGGTTATGACACAGTAGTTTTAGGAAAATATAATTTTCATAGGTAGTTTCCAAAAGTGTGTATAACCCAAAAACATCATTTATGCAACATGTTTATTTTTCAAAAATCCTATTAAAAAGCTACTTACCTCGCAACCGCAAAACCTAATTCTCCAAGCTCTAAGGAGATTAGCTAGAACCTAAACAATTTCAAGTAAACCTATCACAATAAGCATAGAGCTTGAAATTGTATCTAGCTACAATTTAGGAATTGCCAAATAAGCACTTAATTAGGCAAGCCTAGTATTTAACCTCATCGATAACATATTCCACTTCCAAAGTTTCTCAACAAATTAATTCACAAGGCATAGACTCCAATTTATAAAGTTAACCCATTCAATATCATCTCCAACATTATGACTAGCTTCCATAAAATTTACACAACATCATCAAGAGACCCATGCAGGCAAAATCAAAATATCCTCCAAGACAAGAAATTTAGAACTTTAACTAACTTCAAATAAACCCAATAGCAATGGAAAAATTAGATTTACCAACCATCGCATGTTATAACTCAAAACCCCTAAATTTTCCACCATAAATAAACCTTAGATGGTCATCATTAACACAAACCATAAACCCATTCATCAAATAATTCCACCAATACAAAACTCATTTATATAAACACATAAATATCATTTCCAATGCTCAAAAATCACATGGATATCATTATCAAAGCTTAGACTAAAGAACCTCAAGTAAAATCATATAAACCCACCAAAAAGACTAGAAATATTTACCTCAAATAAAAGATGTGAAGGTGCTTAGAGGTTCCTAAGGATTTTCTGGTGACATTGCCAAAAAAATGATGGTGGAGATGGTGGCATAGAGGTACTGGTGGGAGAGTGTGAGGCAGTAGAGAGGAGTGTTAGACAGAAAATGAAAAAGAAGAAAAAGAAAGAAATGTGAGGTGAGGAGCTTTGGCTGGTCAAAGAAAGAGATAGAGTGAAAAATGAGTGGTGGGGAAGGGTGGGGTAGGTGGGAGCACGTGAGACCCATAAAAATCTGACTTTTCTACTTTTTTTTTTTTTTTTTTTTTTTTTTTTGTGACTGGGACGTTACATGGTGGTTCATGTCTAGGGTTACTAGCTTGTTTACGGGGTCTAAAACAGCCTCCATGTTAGTTGGTTCAGCCGAAGTAAACAAGGCTTTGGAGTACTGCTTCGTTGCATCTACAATTTCATCATTCGTGGTACACCACTCATCGTTGGCATTAAAGGTCCCAGCAATGTGATTCTTTCGTCTCTGTTGGCTTGCCTGTTGATGAAAGAATTTGGTGCTCTTATCAGTCAGAGGAAGCCAAATGGATTGTGATCATTGTCTCCATGCCACCTCCTCATGGTACAGTAATGAGTTTATATCAGCCCGTATACCCCGAATGGCCTCATTGTTCTCTACCTTATTCTGGTTGGCCAGTTCTTCCAAAAGCTTATGCTTATCTTGGAGCCTCTCCTTAGCATTCCCAAAAGCGGTACGACTTCACCGCACCAAGGCTTATCTACACTGCTTAATCTTTTCAAAATGTTGAAACATTGGGCTCCCCTCACATACTGACCCCACCCATGCCTCATGGATGGTGGTTTCACATGCTGGGTGGGTCACCCATTTCGTCAAACTTGTGTGAGATTTTCTTCTTTCTTGTAAGTGTACTTGGGTTGTGAGTGCTAACCATAATTGGGACATGATCAGAGTAAAAAGAGTGTAGATGCGTGACTTTAGCATGTGGGAACTGTTCTCTCCATTCCAATATGGCACAAGCCCAATCTAAGCATGCTTGAACAAAGTTGTCACTTTCCCGTCCATTACTCCATGTGTGAAAGTTCACCCTGAAAGCCTAAGTCGATCAAAGAATAGTCAGATAAAGCTTCCCGAAAGTCAAGCATAAGGTGTAGGGGCTTTGGGATACGACCTTGTTTTTCTTCGGACACCAAGATTTCATTGTAATTCCCCACAAATAAACATGGGACTGAGAATCTAGAAGAAAGGTGGCGTAAAAGCCGCCATGTCTCGTGCCGCCTATGCTATTCGGGTTGACTATAGAATCCAGTCAACCTTAAGGGTGTGCTACTGTTATAAAAAATAAGAGCATCAATATGGTTAGGGGAGTAGGTTTGAATATGTTAGTTCGTTTCAGCTGTCCAGAGCATTGCTAGCCCACCACTTCGACCTTCACTCGAATCCGCCAACATGGAAGGGTAGCGTAGGTCAGCTTGAATGTGTTTCATCTCCTCAACAAATTGCTTTGTTTGGGCACTTTCTCTTTTACCAAAAAGGTAAGGGCATTAACTGCAAGTTGGTTCCCAAGCCCTCGGCAGTTCCAGCTTATCATGATCATTGTGCTCGGCGGGGCTGGCCACCAGCCTCCACCGTTGATGCAATTTTGTCCGAATCATGTCCCTCAGACCAAGGACGTTTTCTGGGTTCCTTGGTGCTTACCACCTCTGTGCTACATTCAGTTTCTAGCCTTCCTCTTTTTACGCCAATCACATCATGGTTCAAGTCATTAGTGTGCCTGGAAATAGTTATGGGCCTTAGAGGCTTTTTCCCCTTATCCTTCTTACTATCTTTTGCATAGGATACCTCTTGTGTATGTGGAATTTGTAATGGGTGCACAGTTCCCTTTGTCATGCATCGTCCCATCCGATCCTATGGGGTCTATAGCTGGTTGCATGTAAGAAATAGGTACACTAAATAGGCCACTATGCGTAGCTGTCATCTCACTGATAACTCTTCCTATGTCTACGGGCCCTAGTGTGGAGCTAGTTTCCTTTGGTGTAACGTCAACTTTCAGTGCAGTAGGAATGGGATCTTGTGAATCCCGCTCAGTCATATTCTCTTGCAAAAATCGTGTGATGGCCAAAAAATCTGCCAAGATATCATTTGTATAAAAAGAAGCATTATCCTCGATCAATGCTACGTGTTGGTCGGTGTTCGTCGAAACCCCAACGGCTTTGTGGCTATTTGGTGGGACCCTATCATCATTGGTCTCCCCAGTTGAAGCAAAAGGTGTGTCCGTTAGGTCATTCCCAGTCCGATTTTCTGTCTCCTGAAGCTCTCTGTTGGAACCCAGCTTTCAACCAATCCCCATAGGGTAGTTCTTCCCCCTCGGTAACCTGGACATTGCATTCTTTGGCCTCATGACTGATTTTACCACACTTGAAACATAACCCACACAGCCGCTCATATCGAAACGCGATCCAGGTCTTATCTCCCTCAGGGTTGACTATCAAGCTGCCTCTATGAATCGATTTGTCCAATGGAGTCACCACACGGACTCGGAGAAAGCGCGCTTGGTCCCTAGTAAGTGCCTCGACTTCGACAACTTGACCCAAACTATTTCTAATCTTCAAGCCCGCCTCTACATTGATGAGATCAAAAGGCAGACCCCAGATTTGTACCCAAATAGGCAAGTCAGTGAAAGTGACTAACCGTGCCGTCATGCCCCGTTCCCATCACTTTAGTACCAAGACCCTATTATCAAAGCTCCAGGGTCCGTTATTCATGACCCATGATACCTGGCTCTCCAATGCAAACTTAAACTGAAGCAAACCGTCACCAACCTCGATTATCTTTAGGTTCAGTCCCATCTTCCATACTGATCGAAGGAGGTTCTTGGCAAATCTCAGGTTTAGTGGACGTGGTGCTAAGAATTTTCTGAGAAGGCTAAGGGAGCACTCTTCTAGGGTTTTATTCCTTCTGTCTGGCCTTACAACGATAACTTTGCCTTCCTCTAAAGTTAACTTAATCCAGTACAATCAATCAATAACATCGATGTCCATCTCAGTGCTCGAGATTTCAGCCCCTTGGTCTAGTACCTTCAAAGACTAGTGAGGTGTAGAAGAAAGAAAATGGAGGAAGAAAGAGAAAAAGAAAGACAAAACCACAAGGAAGAGTCGTGGTGAAGAAAGGTGGCTCACCCTAGGTGAGAAGGAAAACTCCTAGTGAGAGGAGAAGAATTTTTTTTTTCTTCTCTTTTCAATAAGTGGTAAAATGGTGTGAAAACAAGTTATATTCCTTACATTACTAAAAAAGAGTAATGTGATAGCCACAAAAAGTAATATTCCTTATATTACTTTTCATATTTATATCTATATCTATATACTATATAAAAATGGAAGCATAGTAATTAGGTCACCTCATCTACCACATAATCATTACTTTTCTTATTTATTTTATTCTCTTTTTTTTTTTTTTTTTTGGACAGTACTAAAAATATGAATATATTGATGTTCCATATTTATTTTTGGGTTGTTTAATTTAACTATACATAAAACTTTGTTCTTACATTTTTATCTACTTTAATTTAAATTTTTATAACTAAACATTGAAATCAATGAAAAAAAAAAAAAAACCTTTGCCTATACATATTAATCCACTTTAATTTAGATGTTTAGAAGTAAACAATGAAATCAATGAAAATAATGTCTATAAAAATTTATTCACAAATCTTGCTTAATCTTTGATGATAGAAATGATGCAACCTAATAGCTGCCTCGTAGAAGGAGCTCAAATCAAGCATGTTATAGATCTACAATAGGTTAGTACCCTTATTGTCCTATCGTTTCTTAATTCATATATGTTCCATCATGCAAGTATTTGTTTTGTCATTTTATTTACAATGTTGAATGCTTTTAATGAATGATGTTTATTATAGACCTGATTTGTGGGAAAAATAAGATTATAATATATCTTATTGTGTGATGTTGTTAGGTATTAGTTTACTTGGAAAACAACAAGATGGCGTGTGCAATTGAAGAAGATGGTCTACACAAATTAATTTTGTGCGGTTTCCATTCACCATTTTTAAAATATTTTCATTGACAAATGAGAAACAAATTGTTATTTCTTTGTAATGTGATGTTCCTTTGAGTGATTGTTTTAAGTGTTTACGAATATTTTATTTTGGTTTTTGTCTTCCTCATTTCATTAGTGTTTTCATTTGAATTTTTAAGAAAATAAATTCATTCTTGTATTAATAAAATTATTTTCTCATTATATATTCATTATTCACATTTTTGTTTAATTTATGACAACATTTACACAATTTTTTATTTCAAAAATTTTCCTCTACCTTTTTTTTTTTCCCATTTGGACTTGTACACTAGCTTCTTTTTTTTTTTTTTTTTAATTTATTTATTTAAGGAAAAAAATTTACAATTATCATGTATAAGGCTACAATCAACATTTTTGCTTGTATTATGTAAAAGAGTTACGATTATCATGTATAAGACTAACAATGTAGCTCAATTGAAGACCACTTTTCACCTCTCAATTCACATACCAATTCCATGTAATGATAAAATTAAGAAAATTGCTACGTCCGCAATACTTTTAACAACAAATCTTAAGTGACAAGTTGTTATTGATTGTAATTGATGGGCAAAAAAACAATAACAACTTACCACCTAAGATTTATTGGGAAAATGTTTTGGATGTAACATTTCTCAAAAATCAAAGGAGTGAGTCTTACATTTTAATTGATCCTATCAAAAGATATCCTGAACCTCTTTTTGTTTTGTAGAAAATAACTTCCAGCCAAACAAAAATGAATTTGTGTCATTGAAGTTCATTCGGCACGTCTATCAAGCTTGATACAGGCATATGAGGTGCATTGCTTGATGCTTGCAAGGTCCACCGTAACATATAGAATATAGATTGGTGAATATGTGTCATATAATCTCTATGAATTGGATCATAGTGGCAGTTCCATATGTGGAGAAGACTAACATATATGCATGAGTAAGTAAGTGAGGTGGGATTGCAGTAAGTAGAACAATGATGAAATTACACAAAGAGATTAACATGGACAAAGCCTCACATGAATGGGAAGACGGGTATATTTACGGTTGCTCTTAACGCAATTTTTCAGTTTTAGTTTTGATTTGTTTACAATTCTCATCATCAAATATCAGAGCCAAACAAGGAAATTTATAAATGATGGGATTTTAAATAGAATAATTTACAAGCCTCTAAATAGTTATGGAACCTGATTTAAATCCCTAATTTTGAGGTAAGTGTAAGTGTGTGACTAGCTCTTTTGAACATGTAAAACCAGTGAGATCAATAGAATGTAGTATAATACAAATCAATTAATATATATTAACAGGAGAAATCTCATGTGGAAAAACATGAGGTTCTACCAAGTAGCACATTTTTCGGAACTCTCTCCTTTAGGCTTCCTTCTCATCAAAGTATAAAAACATAAACCTTATGTGAGAGACCATGAGGTTCTGTCAAATAGCACATTCCTTGAAACTTTCTTGTTTAGGCTTCCACCTCACCACTCTTTACATATTGTGGATTATAAATAAGATTCTTTTAACATAATATTACTATTTTCATTAAGTGTTTAACATGTCACTATCATACTTCAATAAAATAAATGTGACATCTTACAAAAAAATTAACAATGATATTACCAAAAAAAAAAAAAAATTAATATTAACTCCAATGCATTGAAGAAACAAAAACTATGATTAAACAAACAATCAACTTATTAGTTACACCACATAATAATAACTAATTTCAAATTTATATGGCATTTACTCTATAGTCCAAATTCTCCATCCCCCTTAATTTTGTATTACATTGTTAACTTAAAATAAATCTCATCATATTATCACAACACTACTTTATGTTATTACTTTAAAATATTTTGAATATTTTATAGAATCTTCTTACATAGCAGCTTACAGAATTATCTACACATTGCGCAGGCCCATTGCTAGTAAATCAAATAGCTATCTCAACTAAGATTCAAGGTGCTATATAGTATATACAACAATCAAATAGAATGATTTATAGGCCTCTGGATAGTTGTGGAAACCTGACTTAAATCCCAACCCTAGTCAAGGCGAACTCATATAAAGCCTGTAAAAGACTTCTAGACTTTCCCTCTTCAGGCAACTTTAAAAGGCAAGCAACTTTTGAGAACCCATAATGCTGCACAAACATAGAATCTTCCTTCACTTCTTGTCTCACCTTTGCGTCAAGAAGGTTTGGTCTCGTTAGTGCCCACTGCATGGCCCATATGGCCAAAGGGCGCATGTAACATATAGATCTGTATTGGTCCTTGTTGTTCCAAGCTTCCGGAGTTTGAAAAGAATAACTGTGCACAAAATGGTAACTTGTTAATAATCTATAAGAAGGAAATTTAGGTATCACCTGAATGAATTAACCAATAGTTTAACTAAAAAATTCTTCCAAGAATAAACTGGGAAAAAAGTGTCTTGAATGACATCATGAATATCCAGTTTTGTGTTGTATTTCAGAATCAGGAAAAGATCTAATGATTTGAGCAAGTGCCCTAAATCTTAATAAAATATATATATATATATATATATATAGATATATATATATGGTACTAATAAACAAAGATGTGAAGTGCAAGCAACCATTTAGGTTTTCTTTTCTTCTTTCCTTTCATTTTTTGCCTTCTATACTTTTGCGTATTTCTTGCCAGATAAGATGTCATGACCTCAAGGTGACAGCACAGAGCACGATTTATGTAAAAAAGTTCATATGGGCTTTTTTTTTGGAGAAAAGTTCATATGGGCTTTAGTTTTGAATAATGGGATTAAAATTATTACTGCGAATGGTTCAAAATGAAACTCTAAGCAAAAAGAAATATTATCAAGAAAATAAGCTAATAGCATGCTAAATCCACATCCTTTCTTTTTTTATGAAAATATCCTCACGCTTTTGGCTCTTGTAAATAAAGATATAGTTATATAAAGTTGCATAAGTGATATGATTTTATCAGGCTGCAAAATCAAAGAAAATATCAATTTGATTTAGGCAAACTATTGAATCTACTAACAGTTAATGACATAGATTTGCAAGAAAATTTGTACAAGATTGACAATTATATATATTGCAAGGAGGGGGAGGAGTAATAGGAATATAGAATTAACCAAGCATCCTTATCAAAAACAAGGAAAACGAAACGAGAAAAGTTCACTTCTGTTTGATGCGACAAACAGTCATAATAGCTTTTGGTTATTAATCTTGAGCGGCTTGAGTTAATAAAACAAACTAATTCTAGAAGAAAAGGCAAACGAAGAGCTAACTCACCCAAGTCCTTCTTTAGACCATGCAGCTTCGTAGACTCCAACTGCAGTCTGAAATGCCATATCAATCATATCTTCATGGATCATTGTTGCAGCAACAGCATATGTGACTCCAGGCCATATTTCTCTTGACTGCATGGATGACATGTCAACATTTCCATCAGGTAACATCCCATTGACAGCTCCCCACCTTCCATTCTTCAACTTTGAGACATTGTAATTAAAGACCTTTTCTAGTGCCCTTTTGGCCTTGTCTTCATCAACAATTGGTAAAAGACCGCATGCTTTAGCATACCTACAGAATTAATACGTAAAAACTTCTAATCCACCACCATTGATATAGAATGCTCGAAAATGTGTTAAAACACAAGAGCTGTGTTAGACCCCTTAATTAAAAATTACGGCTCGATAGATTTTACTCTAACTTATACTAAGTGTGGAATAGAGTAAATGCGAGCGGATAAACAAACAAACTACTCTAAGCCATATTCAATATAACATAGCAGAAATATGAAAGTTAAAAAAGTAGGGAAGAAAAATGCGAACACAAGATAACACGTCGATATGTTATCGAAGAGGAAACCGAAGTACTCAGCGTAAAACCTCTCCACCGCCCTCCAAGCAGTAATTGATTCACTAGACAATTTGTTGGAATACATGGGTTGGCAAGAGATCCTTCAAACCTAATCTACCTGATGCACCTAAACCCTCCAAACTCCTACTCCAACAAGGTTTCTTGAAATCGTGTCTTATCTAGTTCTTCGGATCCCACAGTACGCTTGATTGCATCCGCCAAAACCTGGCTTCTTCCAATGCTTCCCAACAGTACCAAAACCTTACTAAATACTCTGAAAGGGTGTGGTACGTGTTTGGGCTATTAACCTCTCAATGGTATGGAAATGGAGATGTAGAAGTTAAGGAAAATTCACAAGTAATTGTGTAGAGAATTGTGAGTATAACAATCTCTAACTCTCAAGGTTTGTGGCTAGAGTTTTCTCTTAGAAGCACTCCTCAACATTTGTAGATAATGTGGGTATAAATAGTGAAGGTACAGAAAGTGTGCATCAAAAATAACAGTCTGGCAAAACAGAAAGTTTCGTGGGTGTCTCCTGGGAAGGTCTTACTCGCGAGATACTCACGAAAACCAACTGTCTCCATCCTGTCCTGACTCTTTGTATTCCAGTAATATGCAGGGCACATGCTTCACTTCGCGGGATGCTTACTCGCGAGCTACCCGCGAAAACACTTCAGTCTTCAATGCCTTGAGTCTTCACACCTTTTCTCTCTCACATACATCCCTTACAAATAAATCCCACATGAAATACAGGGTACAAAAGATTGAATATGATTACAATCAAATTTGGCATGGAATAAAAGCCAACAAAACACATAATTGTAAATTACAACTTTACAGTTACTGAAAGAAATAAAATAACCATGCATGACACAATACAAAAAAAAATGACATAAAATAAAATAAAATAAGACCATTTTAAGGTCAAGAGTATGGACACTTTAGTTCTCCCACATTTAAAAAAAAAAAATACAAAAGTTATTTTTCACACAATACAGCAATAAATCTATAGTCCCAAAATTTTGGAGTTGGTTGCTAGTAGAGGATACCCCTACTTGTGTCTGTAAGGGTTCTATTCATAATAAAGTGACTAAATTTTATGCCAGCTATCAGCCTACAACCCCCCCCCCCCCTTTTTCTAGGCTTAAGACTAGCAATGAACAAAATATATGACACAAAGCATTAACATAGGTGGAGTTATGCACCTGTATACGTATTTCTATACAAAATATAACATAGGCTCTAGATAAATCCAGAAATTGTCCCACATAGAGACTAGTGTAAGCATAATGTATACTAGAAACCATTTGGTACACATGCTAAAGATATTTCCCTGGCCTTGGATAAGAAAAATTAGAGGATTTTATCCTGATTTTAAAAGCAAAAATTGGATAAGCAAGCACACGCATGTGCATGCACACACACATACGCACGCACACGCATAAGCAAGCATAAATTGAAAGAGCCATTCTTAATGTTCTTAAAGAATATGATATTAAAAAAAAATATCTAGAAAATTGCTACAGTCACAACATACCATTGTCCAGCTAATTGGTCAGCTTGAATGGATGAACTTGAACTTCTGCCTCTGCTGTCATAATTGAAGTAAGAACCATTCCATAATTTATCATACACAGCTTTTGCCTTCTGAAACTTAAACCAAAAGTAATCCTCAGATGCCTTATCACCTACTTCACGTGCCATGGCAGATGCAGCCTGCAAGGCTGCCACCCACAACCCTCCACTGTATGCACTCACACCAGAGACAGACCATGTATCATAAGTTTGATCAGGGAAGCCTTCGTTCTCAATCATCCCATCTCCATCCTTGTCAAATCTTTCCATATAAGCCATTGCAACATAAACAGAGGGCCAAACAGCTTGTGCAAAATTCTTATCGCCTGTGGCAACCACATCCCTATAAACTTGGAGGACAAATTTTGGATTCAAGTCTTTCCACCTGTCAGTGTTATGAAGGCTATAAGCATTTACTTCAAACCATGGGTCATTCATTCCAATATCATGGGGAACAGCTCCAAGCACCTTTCTACCAACCCACTCTCCATCATATAAAATTTTCATTTTACTGGGATCATGCATCATTACTGCCGCTGCAAAGTCTCTTTGGATGCTAAGTTCAAGTTTTGGAAAAAGCATGACTAATGCAAAAGATGAGTAGAAATGGACATCGTAAGTGTTCCACATGTGATATTCAATCCCTTCAAGATAAAGGAATTGCCCAATGTTTTCTTCTCCTTTCTGAAGAAGATTTGGCCCAAATGCAGAGTTTGATGAAGTTGTGGTGTGGATTTGATCAAGTACTGAAGTCATCCTTTCAAGAATATCACCAGCGGTATCATTTAGATGGGGTACATCGATTATGTCTTTCAAACCTGGCCTGGAACTATCAAGGGAAAACTTCCTTTGTACAATGCTTGCTAAATTATGAACCGGCGGTGATCCATCTGCAAAAATAAAAACTAACTCGTGGTTACTTATTACTTGAGTCAACAATCACAAAAACGCTTTTGATACAACACTACCCAAGTCTTAGTCCCAAAACTTTGGTGTTGGCTAAACTTTAATAGAATAGAGGAAACCTCATGTAAACAGGATGTGCACACAATGCTGTCCTAAATCATGAAGACAAACTCCACAATACCTGTCCAAATTGTCCCCCCTGAATTAAGATAATAGAGCTCATTGAAGAGAGTTATAGGGTACCTGTAGAAAACCATCAGAATAAGTTAGAACCTGACTATACATGCACAACAAATAACACGTCAAAACTTACCATTCAGGAAACCTCTCGTCTTCAAGAACAGGTCTTTGCCATGCATCTATCTGGGACTCCCAATGGCCATTCTCTATATTCAGAAAGAATAAAACAAAAATAAGGGCATTGAAGTAACAATTTCTTCACAATAAAAACAATTTATTTTGTGTATTAGCACTCCCTATCAATCAAAAATCTTATGAATGTATGGGCATTATGGCCAACTTTATTACATATGTGTTGAACTATAGTTTATATTCTTGCTTTCAAACATGGAGTAAAACTTTAAAATCCTAGAGTTGATACAAATCATCAATGTACAACACACACACTGGAACATTAATTACCAAGAATAGCATAATGTGCAATCTTTGCAGCAGCATCCCCACGGGTACCATAGAATTTAGTGTAACGCCTGTTGATTAAAATTTTCAACAATTAGATAACTTTTTGAAATGTGATATTTCTCAAACAAAATTTTGGATAGCTACCTGTAATAAGTTTTTCCACTCGAAAATTTTACTTCAGGGCAGTCCCATGCCAATGAAAATGTTACAGAACGTACTGCATTCGAAGGCATTGTAAGAGAAGCAGCAATGGCTGCCCCAATAGATGATCCTGGTTCTGAAGGCACTGACGTTTCCATGGAACTAAGGCGGTCAAAGGATCCATACTGTTAGAAAAGAAATACGCATATCAAGTTATGTGAGAAATGAAGATAAAGCTATTTCTTTTTATGCATAACAGGAGAAATAAAAATAGGTCAGATTCCTTTGAGGAAATTTGATGCCAGATGGCTAGGTTGAAAAATAGAGATAAAGGGGGGGAAAATTGTACTATTCACTACCTAGAATCTGCCTAACTTCAGCACCTACGTTGCTTGCAATCACCACCAAACTTAGAGAAACTTCTCAAATGAAAAAATATATATATATATATATTTCAAATTTCAATGCTTCAAGCCATTCTTGGAGCCTCTCTTTAATGGGCATCAAGAAGTACATCAAGCCTCAGTTACATTCCATAAAATCATGAACAACATTAAATTCAAAATTCAATAGTAAAACTCTAGAAAAATATGAAATTCAAAATTCAAAAAAATAAAATCTGAGATTTCAAACAAAATTTAAATAAAAAATAATTTTGGTTGTGCTTCCAGCATCAAAATATAAACATCACCATGTACCGAACACCCTCCCCCCCAAAAACAACAACAACAACAAAAGAAAACAAAAAACAAACCTTAAGACTGAAAATGTCCCTTTGACAGTGGGACGGGAGAGGCAAAACTACCAAAGGTGAAAACACAAAGAAAATTCTTTTTAAAATAGTTGTTAAATGATTATTTCATCTATACGCAACTTAAGATTTTGAGATCAATGTTATTTATCAAATCTCACTTAGACAGTAACAGTTTCATATTCTTAAGGCATAATACCAAATCTTATAGTTTCTGATCTACAAACCCAATTGTCAGATTTGCTGAAATTGTAATTTAGCTAAACCAAGTGCAACAAGTCTAGTCCAACCCAATTAAGGACACGTGTGGATATGACCAAAGAGCAAGACAAAAGCCAAGATAGTTAAATAGTTACAAAGTAGTGGTTCAGTAGTTGGTTAAAAGGACAATCTTGAGCTTTTTTCTTGATACTTGCTGTGTAAGATCCCTACTATAAATACTAGGAGCCATGTAATCGGTCTTATATTGAACATTGATACAAATTCCTCTATTTCCCCCTCTAGGCTCTCTACCTAATCCCCTTCCTCTTTGGAGGCTGGCTACCTCAAAGAAAGTCAAATCCCACTTGATTCCCACACTTTTTTCAACCAAAATCATCAAGATATATTATTCTTCTTCAAGCTCATGATAATCTTAGATAAAAAGGTGAAAAGAAGATAGATAAGACAGCCAATCTGTCACCAAGAAAAAGCCAGGCAATATTAATTAATCAGGTTACAATCTGCTGAAACCAAAATCCTTCTTGAGTTGTAAATACACGGTAAGATTAAAACTTAAAAGCCTGGCACGAATGTGCAAATGTAGGAAACTGATGAGATGTTTTTTATTTTATTTTATTTTTTATTTTGGTAAGGAAGGGAAACTTTCTAAAGAAGAGCCCTATAGACTTGTCTCGAGCCAGTAAAACCACAGACAACTGACTACACCTACCAGAACCTTTCTAATGGAAATATGGAATGTGCATGTAAAATATGGGAAGTCTACCAACCTCCTTGATTTCCTGCCACATGTCTTTTGCAGTGATACCCTGAGAGTTACCAGATATCACAAAGTAAGGGCACTCAGAGACATGAACACCATCAGTCTCCTCTGCTGCAATTGCAAAAGTCACAGGTGGCCGTTCATTTGCAGTCCTATAGTGGCATGTGAGGTGTATTGCACGGAGAGTATCAGAACATATACCATGTAATGATGAACTGATCAATCAAAGGGAAGATTTGAAAAGAGCGTACTTGTGATGTAGAAGTACACCATGCACACCATCCTTCATCCTAGCAGAATAAATAATCTTATGGGTTAGCATAAACAATTGGCATGCTATAAAATAGATAAGCAATCTTCACACTCACGTATGCTGGCACAAATATCTAATCCTTCACAAACAAACACAAGCACGCATATGTATCTAATTATAATTTCAAAAATCAATAAAAGAAAAGGTAAGATATATAAAGAAGAAGCCAAGCAAATGACAAATTTCTTACATTATTTTTGAATTGAAGTGCTGACCAGAAAATTCAGAAAGCCCCCCAACAGAATTCTAAAATGGCATTGACAAGAAGATTTTGCATTAGTTTTAATGACTTCCGGCACATCAGATTCTTTTCAGGAATCTACATAAAATATACTTGGTAACTCCAAGAAGGAAAAAGCTTTAAAGAAATACAACTAACATAAGTATGGAACCAAAGGACATAAATTTGAAAGTGATGAACACATGAAAAGGAGACATACTGCCCATGTGAAAAGCAAGGTAACATCTGCAGCAGTCTTTCCAGAATTGTATAGCTGAAGAAAATTAAAACCGCAACTCAATACTGAGGCTAACTATATATCTGATATAGACAACCATGTATCTAATAGATCCCTTCCTACCGTGAAAGTAAAAACTGATACAGGGAAGCTGCTCTCCTTGTAATTATGGGGGATAACAGGTGAAATTTGACGACAAACCATTTTAAGTTCCGGATCAGGTTCTCCTGGATTTAAAAAGAACCGGGTGACCAATGCATGAGACAAATTATCCATGATAAAGATCATTGTAGACTGAGAAGTATACCACTAAACGATTACCCTCATATACAGTCCATGACCTTGGGAATAAAGCATGATACGTAGAGTTGCCTCCATTCAGATTCCAGTCCCAAGATCCAATCCCTGAAACATCAGTTTCTCTGTGGAAGACATAGTATTCAGTAAGTTCAAGCACAAATGAAATGAAGCTCTCAAGAATTTCTGAAGCATTCAAATTGACAGTGCAGCTAATAGTTGCTTACTTAAGCACCTCTGGGCTCCCTGGGCACAACACTGTTGAATATTTTTCACCACTTGAGCGCTTAACAAAAACCTGCACAAGTATTTGTATTCCAAATTTTGCAGAAACTTGATTATAACCAATGAAAAACACTAATGATAAGAGATGTTCCGTTCTTCATTTTATTTCCATCCAATGAAAGATCAACTGTAATATCAACTATAGAAAATAGAAACAAAAATTGACCAAAGTAACATTAAGTGCTTCAATGAGCTTTTCATCAAAGACTCATCCCAACATTTTCTGATCGATCATTGAAAGTCTTTGACCATTTCCCACCATCTAGGATCACATATCCTGTATATTGTATAAATTTCTCATAGCCATGGATGACATCATCCTTCATATTTCTTTGTAAAACGTGTATACTAGGACCAAATCAGCCACTTGCATTTTATTTAATGATGATATCAGAACTAAATACCAAACCAAAGATCCATAAAAAAAAGATGTGTTAAAAGTCTCCTTTAATTTCTTTGTTTCCACAACAATCAAGCCTTGATTCCAAAATTTTGGTATCACCTATGGTCCTATGGACCCTCAACAAACTAGTAAAAATTGACCACAAGTACTCTTTACTACCATTCTATTCTATCCGGTGTCATACTCTTTGTTACTTCCTTAATTTATGTGTCCTATTTTACTACTTCTAGTAATGTTATTTTTTGTTTTCCTCTATCTCTTTTTGTTCCCTCAACTTAAATCAACTTACTCTTTCTCACTGCTGCATAAATCACTCTACTTTGAACAAAGTAAAACTTTAAACCTATTTTTTAAAAGTTCAAAAAAGATTAAAACAGTTGAATCTGTCCTCAAAAGCATTATGATAATAGCTGTTTTAGAATAAATGGACCAGATAGGGCCAAGGAATGCCTCAACATATCACCCCTTTAGTTTAATTGGGAAGACAGATACGGCATTGCATTTTGACAGCTACACAAGGTCTCTAACACTCGAAAAAACATAGCCCTAGATAAAGGAATATTTATAATATCTCCTTCAACATATCAATGATAAAATACTTCAACAATATATTCATTGAACAATATATTCATTGAACTTACCGAAAATTGATTTGCTAAAACTGGTTTCTCTTCACATATTTTAGGGAATAGTTGCCATCGCTGAAACTCACCTCTGTAACTCCTTCCTATGCTTCCTGAGCTGAACATTATATTTTTACAAGAGATGATTATGTTCTAAAACTCACTAAAAAGAGGCAATATACAATAATTTGGGTAAGATCCGAAAGTTTTCAGCTGGTTATAATTAGTAAAGATAATGCCAAACAATGTGAGGAAATATTCTCAGCTTCACATTTTTTTTCACATAAACTTCTTTTTAATTGGTCAACTACAAATGCACCTGGTGGCTCTTAAACCCATAACCTCACCCTCAAACTTACTAACTTACTTTTACAAGGGGAGAAGGTGCCATTTGAGCTAGAGCTCATTGGCATTTTCTTCACATAAAGTTATATAATGTTCAATAATAAATATCTTCTACTAGAAACACAAATGTCTAGTATATGTATTAAAGAATGTATAATATGTATGGCTTTTATGTTACATTATATAGTAATAAACATCTATCATGAGTGATTAAGATTGAACACATACCCTATACCACCTAAGGGAATACCATGACAAGAAGTTACAAGGCGTTTAGCAAATAGATTGATTGCAACCCCCTGCAAAGAGAACAGAAAGATGCTCTAGGATCCCTTACCATAACCAATGCACCAATACAAGCTGGATAGGTAAAAAGAAAGAAAGTTACATTTCCTTTAGCAGCCTCTTCTCGGACATGGCGCCACAGCCGAAATAATATTGGAGCCTACCAAATATAACAAACAATATAGTTGGCACCCATGATACTTTTATAAAGGGGCTAAGGTCCTAACGTTCGTGAATTTGTCATGTGATTCTGATGCATCAGCAAGACCATGGTAAGGATGCAGAAATATAATCAAGTTAAAAATATCTTTGAAGGAAACCATAAGCAGATACACACACAACATATATGTGTGCGTGTGTATTGTATGTACAGATCTGCATGTATGTGTTTGTGTGTGTATATGTCCTTAGGCCTTTCCAAAAAGCAATTAACACATTTATATGCTTGATTATATAAAATAAGAGAAGCAAAGGATTTTAAGGGTCCAAAGAGAAAAGGTATTAAATCTAAATCTGTAAGCATACCATCTGAACTCTCTCTTTCAAACTTAGAGTGAACTCAGAAAGGGCACTTCCCTCACTGTTTAACTTTCGCTGCCAGGTCAGTAATGCAGGTTTACCAGGGTCAACCTTAGACAAGCAAAAGAAAAAAATATTAGACAAGCAATAAAGGGTTTGAAACATCGAGCTCAAAACAATTGTCAATTAGAGTCATATCACAAAATATTGAAAAAGAATACTTGACTACTTTCTGTAATCTTAAAAGTAGTTGTGTCATACATAGTTTTTATAACTGGACCAGAGGTCAAGCAGGTTTTTTCAACCAGTTTAGGGGAGTGTGTTTTGGAAAAAGTTGATAAAATGCACCCGTGGGAACTCGAATGTGTCTTTATGTCACAAACTATTATATTAATTCTATGAAATTGAATTAATAATTTTTATTTTGTCATGGTTTGACCCCGGTTGAACCCCAATCCGACCTTAAAAACCTTAAACCTCTCCCTTTTCCAGTTCTTTGAATGCTCTGGGTTTCAAAACTGTGGAGTCATCTACTGCATCAATGATTATGCTAAAAAATTTCAGAGATCAACTTAGAAAATGATAACTTTATGGCAAAGCTCACCTATCATGCCAATTACATCCACAAACGCATTACCTGTTGCTACAATGTCTTTACATACGTCTCTAGAACATAACCCATAGCAGTTAGATTTTGCAGCTGATTTAATTGGAACAGACCTATGATCCCTCAGAAGGATTTGCGGCTTGGAGACTATAATTCTTATAAAAAAAACCTTTTCAAGGTGACTTATGAAAGATTTCTAAATAAACAAAACCTCCATAGTATGGTTTAAACAGATTTAAAGAGAACCTTTGCAACTCTTTCAGAGACAACAAACATCTTTGATGTCCAAAATGCCGAAATTTTCTGGATAAAATTGCATATGACAAACCAGAACCCTATGAAGCTGACTAAAGATAGAGATGGTAATCTGCACAGAAAAATCCAAGTAAAATACACTTTTGTCGTTGTATCTACTACTGCTATTTATAATGGCCCATCCCTTCATTCAATGGAGTAGATGCCCAAGCACTTGATTTAGACATGACTTGCTACTCACATATTTAAAAGCCTAAATTTCAGGGTTGATGTAGTTATTTCCACTGATGTGAAGATGATTTATAGCATCCTCCCCTCCAAAACAAGAGAGAGAGAGAGAGAGAGAGAGGTGAAGATGAAAGGATAGAGGAGCAGCAAAAAGTAAATACAATGAGCTCTACCTCAACTTCAAGACCCATCGGGTGCATGTGTAATTTGCCAATCAAAAGAAAACGTAAACATAAACATTGTATGCAAAAAAATCATTCAACAATTGGCCAAATATGGGATAAACCATATCTCTGCCAACAAAAAAGATGGGATTAATTATCTGGCCTCTTGTAATGTTGTTAAAATTTTATGTTAAGTTAATAAACGTATGTGCTACCACCTGTATATTTCAGTGTTGTTTACTTAACAGTATTCACGCCTAGGGGTAATTCTATACTCATTTGTTCTGAAAACTTACTGAATTATAGATAGCAGATAATAAAGTTAAATAAGTAATAAATAATCAAAATGACAGAAAAAATACCTAAGGTTTGCTGTTTTCTCTCTCTATAAACATAACTAGCATCATTACTAATATAGAATAAGCTATACTCATTAGCTTACAACCAAAGGCAGAAAGACAAGAAAGGAATTTCTACCGCAGAGTACAACACATCTAAATGTTGCAGCAGTTTAGAAACTAGACAGAAAAGCTAATTAAAAAGCTTGACAACTATAAACAGAAATCACTTCACCTTTTCAAGAACAGTATACACCATTTAAACCTTTCAAACATATAGAGAAAGTTCCATTGTAGTCCTTATAAAGTAAAAGGGAGAAGCTGTCTCAGTATATAACCAAGTACCTTATTAGTTGAAGACTTAGAAAGTTCCCTCTCTTCTTCAACGAGATCATTTCCCAACACCTTCCCCTCAAACATCTTTCCTGTATTAAACAAAGAACAACCACATTAGGCCATTTGCATTTTATATAAACTTAAAACTATCATTATAATTCATGTGAACTAGTTTGATTTTGTACAGCGCACTTCCCATCATAAATAGAGCTCAATTGAAGTTTTGCTCAACATCATTTAAGTATACTGAATGCGCAGCACTGGAAATCACATTAGCAACATATTTACACAAAAAAGTGAAAGGTTATAAATTCCAATTCTGTTGCTCAATAACATGTTCCAGCACTGGAAATCACATTAGCAACATATTTACACAAAAAAGTGAAAGGTTATAAATTCCAATTCTGTTGCTCAATAACATGTTCCCATGAATGCATATATCAATACAATAAGTGTTAAAACCTTTTTTTTTTTTTTTTTTAACGTTGACCGTAAGGCAACCTATGTTGGGTGCAAGTATTGTTTTTTAGGAGTAGAATTTAGTGTTTTACTTTTGTAGAGATGTTACTGTTATGCTAGATAGGAAGGAAAAACAGAGTATTGCAGCACAACTTTTTCCGGATGTAATTACTTACATCATTTTACAACTCACATCTATATATAGATGAGTTAGGAGTTTAGGATGACTACAAGCTTCAAGAATACTATAGAAGTTTGCTTCATTTCTCTTTAATTGACCCTTGTCCATGAGGTGTCCACTTGCATGCTTGTTCAATTTTGCTACTACTGGATTCTTCATTTGTTGACACCTAGGTTTCAGTTGCTTCTTTCTTTGACACTTAGGGAGCCACTTTTCAATTACCAATTACATTTTAACAGCCTACAATCACCTTTCACAGATCCCACAAAAGTGAGAGCTTTGTATAGTGGTTACAATTTTTTTAGGCCTTCAATTCACCAAAATAATGTCGCAACTACATCAAAACTTCCAACTTCTGTGAAATTCATACCAGATCTCTCGCAACTACATCAAAACTTCCAACTTCTGTGAAATTCATACCACATCTCTCTCTCTCTCTCTCTCTCTCTACATATTCATAAGAATCATAACCCATTTCATAGCAAAATTCATCTGATTACTTTGTATCATAGAAACTTCATTACTCACCAATCACCTACGGTCACTGTCACGCCCCAAACCCCAAAGGGTCCAAAGTATGAGAAAGACGTCTCAAAGTACTTGTAGATTTTATTCATTTTGACAATTCAATCCAAATAAAATCATATCAAGTACCAACATCAAGAGTTATCATAATAATTTCATTAAATATACTCCCAAGGTATGTCAAAGCTCTATGCAATAAATACAATGACCATTGGTCACAAAAGAATGAAAGTCTGAATAAATAATTACATATCATTAGTTTGTCCCATCAGTAGAAATAAAGTCACAACCACTATAATAAACAAAAGAATGAGTCAAGCCTATTCTAAGATGTACATCATCTAATATCTCCATTACAAAAGTTCAGCCTCCATTAGTAGTTAGTTTAACTACTGTTAGCCACCAAAAAGCTATCTCAAAAGATTGTTGTCTACTTTGAAAGGTTTATAAAATAATGGAATGAGATAAAACCCAGTAAGTAACATAATTAATGAGGGTGGGGGAAATGCAAGTTTCATTTTCAATAATAATATGATATGACAAGAATAATTTAATAATAAAACACAAAGTTTCTCAAAGTAAATATCTTGAAACTATATACCATAATTTGTGAGCACCAACAATATAATTTTCAAAGCCATAATATCTAACACAAGGTAAATTATCACAAATATACCACACTACCACATAGACCGGTCAGGGGATCCACTCATTCACAACTGGCATGATATTGTCCTCTCTGATATACAGACTCTTAACCCCATGGACAGCAGCCTCACCCATACCCTCAAGATTTTTCTCTCCCCCCATGGGCAGCACAAAGAGCACGTCAAATAGGATTCTTTTACATGTGGTCTTTTGGCCCCATAAATAGCAGGAACCTCTTCCCCTCATGACAAGAAAGAATGTGTCATCCAAAGTGAAAAGGCACTAACCTAGATTTGATTCCATTGTCACAAAGATTTCGGAAACCAAATCGGGTGATCACTGAAAAATCACACATGGCATGGTGTTAAAACCACATAAAACTCATAGGTTACATTACTTTGAAACACATAGTTTATATCCAGGTAGTTTCAGAAAAACCTTAAATAATCTAACTTCTACAAAGTTCGTAAGGTTTTTAACTTCATTCTTGTCAATAGATTTTCTATTAATTTCCCACATAACAAGACAAGCATCTTTAAATTTTCTAATATACCATAAAATCCAAGATTTTCTTATCAAAGGTTAAATAAAATATGCTCATTTTTCCATATCGACAAATTCATGCATTTCCTCAAATGCAATACCAAATATGATGCATTTTCATATATAATCATACATATATTAAGGTTACGACACAATAGTTTTTAGGAAAATATAATTTCCATAGGTAGTTTCCAAAAGCGTGTCTAACCCAAACAACATTTATGCAACATGTTTATTTTGCAAAAATCCCATTAAAAAGTTACTTACCTCGCAACCACAAAGCCTAATTCTCCAAGCTCCAAGGAGATTAGCTAGAACCTAAACAATATCAAGTAAACCTATCACAATAAGCATAGAGCTTGAAATTGTATCTAACTACAATTTAGGAATTGCCAAATGAGCACTTAATTAGGCAAGCCTAGTATTTAACCTCATCGATAATAATATATTCCACTCCCAAAGTTTCTCAACAAATTGATTCACAAGGGCATAAACTCCAATTTATAAGGTTAATCCATTTAATATCATCTCCAACATTATGACTAGCTTCCATAAAATTTACACTACATTATTAAGAGACCTATGAAAGCAAAATCAAATTATCCTCCAAGACAAGAAAGTTAGAACTTCAACTAACTCCAAATAAACCCAATGGCAATGGAAAAATTAGATTTACCAACCATCACATGTTATAACTCAAAACCCCTTAATTTTCCACCATACATAAACCTTAAGTAGTCATCATTAGTACAAACCATATACCCACTCATCAAATAATTCCACCAATACAAAACCCATACATACCAACACATAAATACCACTTTCAATACTCATAAATCACATGAGTATCATTATTAAAGTTTAGATAAAAATAACCTCAAGCAAAAGTGTAAAACCCACAAAAAAGATTAGAAATTTTTACCTTAAAAAGGGTGTGAAGGTGTTTATAGGTTCCAAAAATTTTCCGGTGATCTTGCCGGAAAATGATGGTGGAAATGGTGGTGGTGGTGGTGTGGAAGTACCGGTGAGAGGATATAAGAGCAAAGAGGAGTGTATGAGAGAAAAGAAAAGAAAGAAAAGAAAATAAGAAGAAGGATGGCCGGCCAAGTGATGAAATGGTAGTGTGAGATGAGTGGTGGGTAGTGAATGGGTAGGTGGGGCATGTGTGGTCCCAAAAATATCTCACTTCATAAATTATCCATAAACTATTTCCAAACAAAATTTCATCTGATTATTTTGAATCATAGAAACTTCATGACAACTCACCAATCATCATACAAACATAAACAAAAATGCACATTTTTAGACACACAAAAACCCACAAACAGTAACACATACATACATATATATATGCATGTCGATTTTTTCCATGACCCATTTCCCAGCAAAATTCATCTGATTAATTTGCATCATAGAAACTTCATGACAACTCACCAAATCACCATAACACACACATGTACAAAAATGCATACTTTCAGACACATAAATACCCACAAACACTAACACATACATACATATATATATATATATATGCATGTCTATTTTTTCCATAACCCATTTCCCAGCAAAATTCATCTAATTAATTTGCATCACAGAAACTTCATGACACCTCACCAAATCACCATAGACACACACATGTACAAAAATGCATACTTTCAGACACACAAATACCCACAATAACACATACATACATATATGCATGTCGAATTTTCACGTCAATTTTTAATTGTGAAAAATGAAGTGGGTCAAACCAAATGATTAATCCAACAAACTTAAGACAAGCAAAGATTTAACATCATCCAATGCAACACATAAATCATAAGTAACTAGCCTCTGAGCAAGCGTGTGAGCGCGTGCTCAAAGGCTCTTTTATTTTTTGGGTAAAATGAGCTCATGCTTAGAGGCTCTTTTATTTTTTGGGTCAAATTTAATAATTTTCATTTATTATAATTTGGGATTATTACATTTTCTAATCACAAAAAAAAAACCTAAAGGTGTGATGAGTATTATGCAATTGTGGGTGATATATTTTTTTCGTTGCACCCCTAGATTTTTTTGTGATTAGAAAATGTAATAATCTTAAATTATAATGGATGCAAATTATTAAATTTTACCCAAAAAATAAAAGAGCCTTTGAGCACGCGCTTATTTTACCCAAAAAATAAAAGAGCATCTGAGCAAAAATAAAAGAGCATTTGAGCACATGTTCATTTTACCCAAAAAATAAAAGAGCCTCTGAGTACACACTCACGCGCATGCTCAGAGGCTAATCATTTTTTAATTTAGAGAGTAGTTCTAACTTTTAAAAAATTCTTTAACAAAATTAATGAAATCAAAACTTAGGATATAGTTCCAACTTTTTTTAAAAATTATTTAACAAAATTGATGAAATCAAAACTTAGGATATAGTTCCAACTTTTTTTAAAATTATTTAACAAAATTGATGAAATCAAAACTTAAGAAATAATATGCATATGCTAATAATATTATTAGCATATGAATATTATTTTTGGGATCTTCAAAGCCTTGAAAAGAACTATTGCAGAACATTTGTAAAAGATTGTGAGGGAAATTTAAAAACAATAAATGTGTATTTTTTTTTCAAAGTAGAATATTATAAATTTTGTCATAATATTTTAAACTTTCAATACATATGTATACACCATCTCCTACTATAGGAGGCAAGTTTTGAAGCCAAACTTTCTGTAACAGAAGACCTAAAACTCAAAAGCAGTAAAATTTGCTAAAGTTACATTTACAAACAAAGTTCACATTATCAATGCGCCATGATCCAAATCTTGTTTCCCATTTATATGCTACTACTACATTTCTCAATTCTCACTTTCAGATATCATTGAGTATCTTTCCACTTTGTTTTTCATTCTTGTTGATGGTGAAAGCTAAGAGAGCCATCTTTCAACAAACTCATCTGCTAACTATAAAACTATAATCATCACGCACGTGCTCAGAGGCTTTTATTTATTTATTTATTTAATTTTTTGTAAATGTTAATAACTTGAATCAATTATAATTTGATATTACTACTTTTTCCAATTACAAAAAAGTCTAGGGGTGTGATGAGCATTTTACGTTTTTAGGTGAAATAATTTTTTAATTACACCCCTAGAGATTTTCTATAAAGAGTCTATAGGAAATAACTTAGCAAAAAAAAAAAAAAAGGATCTACTTGAAGTAAAGGCAAAATCTGTAACTTATATAGTGATGAAAATCTTAGAAGCTGAAATTTGTCTTTTAAATCATAACTCATAGGGATCCCTGTGGACTGTAAGAGTGCTTTTGAACTCCACTAACTTTACTAAGTTGTCCTATGGACCTTGAAGGAGTTTGGTTACTTTGGTACTATTATACATGCATTTAGGGCTGTCCAGATCAACTTGCCACCCGCCCCACTTGCCCGGGCCCGACCCGGAACCACCCGATCCAATTGCTTTGGCGGTCGGACTCGGGTGTTGACTCCAAAAACTCGATGCCGGCGGGTTAGTTTTGGATCTTTTCCTCTAAAAACTATGAAACCCGACCCGCTCGAAGACCATAAAATCTGGCTTTTTTCCAGATTCCGACCACTTTTTCACTTAAATCCGTCGATTTCTAACACAATAAACACCAAATCTGGCCAGACCGGTGATTTCTCATCAAGATTTGGCAGAAATCTCACCGAATCCGATGAGATCTCACCAGATCTTGGATGGATCTGGCAAGATCTCACCGGATCTAGCGTAATCTTGCCGCATTTCGCTGGACACCGGTGAATATCGGGTTCACTCAAAACTAATGACCTCCATCTGATGACCCGAACCGACAAATCCATTACTGGAACGGGTCGGTTGCGGGTTGAAAAATAGCCCACCTGAACTTCTACAGGTCGGTTGCGGGTTGGGCAAAAACCCAACCCGCCCGACCCATGGACAACCCTACATGTATTGATCACCTCCCCCCCCCCCACCCAAAAAAAAACTAATTCCATTTAAAATGTTAAAGATGGGAGAAAAAGTAATGAACTGGTCAAAAAAAATTTTAGCAACACCAAGAATTCTGAATTAGCAAGCTAGTATAGTATAATTGTTTGTTTGAAGGAGTGAGAGAGAAATAAGAATGAACCCGAATGTCATCAGTTTGGCCATCTGCTCGAGCACCAAAGCTCATGACATCAAAATCAAGTAAGGCAGACCTTCTCCTCCCCTTGTGATGTAAAACGTGTCTACTCTTTTATGCCTCAATGGTTAATTTAGAGTATTTATTATACTTTGGGATTACTACATTTTCCAATCACAAAAAAAACCTAGGGGTGTGATGAAAAATTATTTCACCACACATAATACTCATCACACCCCTAGGTTTTTTTTGTGATTGGAAAATGTAGTAATTTCAAAGTATAATAAATGTTCTAAATTAATACTTACCAAAAAAATAGAAGAGCCTCTGAGCACGCGCGTGCTCAGAGGCTAGTATTTATTAAGAATGCCTATTTTAGGCTTGAAATTTATGAAGGAAAACTATTACTTTTTGATGGGAAGGATTCTTCTCCACTTTGAAGTGTGGAAGAAAGGTTTGCATGAACATGTTAGTGCTTCTTCTCTCTAACGTCGTCGGCTACTAAGTCATTGATGGAGTGGATGAAGACGCCAAGGCTCAGTCTACCAGTATGAAAATCCTAATACGATTTTGTTGATTCCTATTGAAAAAACAAAAATTTTTAAGTAAAAATAGAGATAAAAGTAAATAAATGTAAACAAAGGGAGATGTTGATAAGGATTCACCATCAGCATCTGCTTTGTGTTGTTGGAAATGGTTTGAGGGAGGAGAAGTTTGTGTTGTTTTTATAGCAAGGAGAAGTGTTGGTGCTTGTTAGTTATGTAAATTATTTGAACATGAGTTAGTAAAAGGTGTGCATGATGGAAATTGTTAAAAACTGTTTAGTTTGAAGTTTATCACTTTGTTTTAAATTTGATTCTTTTTGTTTGAGATTAAAAAAAAAAAAACAAATGCTTGATTTTTTTTTTTAAAAATAACAAAACGTGCTTTATTTTTCTGCCAACCATCAAATCTGATTAAAACTCCTTTTACTTCACTTTTCTTTCTCCATACTTTTTTCGGTAATGCGGTAGCCATCCTCTTCTTTTACTCCATGATCTCACGTTTGTTTGATTTTTTTTTTTAAATGAAAAGATGTGCTTATTTATTTTTTAATTTTTTTATAATAAAACCTGCTTGATTTTGTTAGGAGAGTTTGCTTCTTTTCTTTAAAGTAACCAACTAACCATACATAATTCCCTTAAAAAAAAAAGTAACCGAAGATAAAGAGAAGGAGAGGTATATGTTAATAATTTGCTAAATTTAAGGAGATGGATGGGAAGTTATAGTAATATAGTGTTAATAGGAGTGTTTTTTTTTTCTTTAAATTACAAATAAATAAGAAGATATTTGAAAAAAAAAAAAAAAAAAAAAAAAAAAAAAAAAAAAACGTGAAATCATGGAGTAAGGAAAACAAATTCTTAAAAAAAAATTGAAAACGTTTAACCAATAGAGTGGTAATATTTACCACAAAAAAAAAAAAAAAAAAAAAAAAAAGTGGTAACCAAAGATAAAGAGAAGGAGAGGTATATGTTGATAATTTGCTAAATTTAAAGAGATGGATGGGAAGTTATAGTAATAGTTTTTTAATAGGAGTTTTTTTATTTTTTGAAATAAATAAGAAAAAAAAAACAAACAAACAAACAAACAAACGTGAGATCATGGAGTAAGGAAAACAAATTCTATTAAAAAAAAATTGAAAACGTTTAACCATGAAGTGGTCCTATTTATCACAAAAAAAAAAAAAAAAAGTGGTCCTATTTTGTTGGCAATGTTTTAGTGAGAAGTAAAAAACATAGTTTTACGAAATTATTCTTTATTTTTGTCTCTACTTAAACCTAGGGAAATAAGGGTATTTTGGAAAAAAAAAAAATCAGGTCTAAACAGGTGTAGCCCCTTAAATAATAATAGTATAGATAGTTTATAGAAAAATCAGTTAGATGAACCATAAGATCTCTAACCTGAGAAGTTTAATTGTCAGACTGATGAAACTAAGAACTGGTTGTGCAGAGAAAGAATGAGTTCGACGAATAGTTGTTGAATCTGAATCGGATGTGTTGGCTTGGTCCGAAAATCTTATATAAAAGTTAGGAATGGCAACGGGTCAGGTTTGGGCCGAGTTTTTTCATACCCGGACCTGACCCACAGGTCTGTCCCAAAAACTCAAACCCGGCCGTTTATTAAACGGATTTTTTTCTTAACCCAAACCCGGCCCATCGGGTACCCGCGGGCCCCGTAGCCATGCCATACCGTGGCCCAAAAATTAAATAAAAAATGTTTGCCCAGATTTTTTGAGAATGTGTTTGCCCAGATTCAAGCCTTGATTTTGGGCAAACATAAATTATTTTTTTTTATACTAGCAGGAGTATACTTAGGTAGAGAAAATCAAAGAAATCAAAGGATGAAAATTGAAAAATTGAAAAATAAAAAGAACCACCAGGAAATCATGGATGAACAATGACCAAAGATTTATGATTTTCCCTTTCAAAATCACAAAAACAAACACAAATCTTGACACAAACACAAACCCAAAAATTTCAAATTTATAATTTTCCCATTCAAAATCACAAACACAAACACAAATTCAGATTTATGATTTTTCCCATTTAAAATCACAAACACAAACACAAACACAAAAATTTCAGATTTATGTTTTCCCTTTCAAAATCACAAACACAAACAAAAATCCTAACACAATCACAAACAACTCACATGATTGAGACGAAATGAACCCAGAAAAAAAAAAAAAAAAAAAAAAAAAAAAAAAAAAAAGATAGAGAACGAGGTGGTCCGGTGGAGACAAATAGAGGAAGCGAGGTGGCTGGAGGTGCAAGTGATGGCCGGCGATGAAGGGCTTCAGGCTAATCAGGCCGACGATGACAGATGTTTAGGCCAACGGCGACAGATCGAAGGTTGGGTGTGATGAAGAGGGACTGACCAAGTGAGAGTGGGAGAGGAGAAAAAGAGTAGGCAGGCGGCTCAGAGTGATTGTGTGAAATGGGAATATGGGGTTAGGGTTTTTTTTTTTTAACTTATATATATATATATATATATATATACGGGGGTATTTTAGTATTTTTAACTTTTATATATATAAACGGGTTGGGTCCGGGTCTGGGTTTTTGCCAAAACCCGAACCCGACCCGGACCCACTTCGGGTTTTTTTTTAAAACCCATACCCGACCCTAAAATTTATTGGACCGGGTAAAATTCGGCCCATTAAGGTCGGACTGGACCGGGTATCCACGGGTCGGATATAAATTGTCATCCCTAATAAAAGTCAGATTTTGACCATTTTTTTGTACAATGATAGATTTTTACGGTTACCTTTTTTTTTTTTTCCTCTCTTCTTATTCCTTGCGTTTTTTTTATGACTAGATTTTTTTTGTTTTTAACCCGTAAATTAGAAACACACCAAATTTCACTACTAACTGAAATGGATTACTTGGTGTGTTTCTAATTTACGGGTTAAAAACAAAAAAATCCAGTCATAATAATAATTAAAAAAAAAAAAAAACTGAAATTGATGATTTTTTTGTTCATTACTTTTCTTAGAAAGATTATGTACACAACATTTTTACTATATTTTCGTAAAAAATTAAATATAGTAAGTTGTTATTGGTTCTAATTTGAATATACCACTTAAATTACTTTTTCTGTCTATCAGTTATAATTTTCCACATAAAATTTGTTATGAAAATATTATGGATATAACATTACTGATTCTTTTTATATGAAACTATCACCTACAAACTTACATGTTGTGAAATTAAAGTGTTAGTTTTTTTTTTTTTTTTTTTTTCCCTTTCAAAAATCATTCATGTATAATTTTAGTTAATGACCTATTTAATGAGTAATGTGACTTATTTAAAATAATACATATGGATTTTTTTTTTATTCGATAATTACAATGGGGTATGTAGATGAGTTTATAAATTTACACATAATAGGATAGATGATATTCTTCCAAACCAATTGGGAGGTGAATTTATAACTTTTTTGTTAATTTTCATTTGTTTTAATGGAAAACCTGATCTGAAGATAATTTTTTGCGTTTTTCTATGTTTAGTAATATCAGAAAAAAAAAATGGTTTAAATTAAATTTATCTCTTGACTTTCCTTATATAGCTTAACATAAGATAAAGTTGTTTTTCCGTAAAATTTTCTAAAAAAATGACTATCTTACCCTAAGTTGAATAAATAAAGTCAAAAAATAGTTTTCAACTCATTTTAAAGTTGCTTTTTTTTTTTCTTTTGAGATAAAAGTTACTATTAAACATAGAAAAATGAGATATTTTTCAAGAAAAAACTTTTTGAACAATGATATATTTTAGAAAATTTTAATGTCAAAAGGAATGGAAGAAGACAAATTTTTAAAGGAATTTTTAAGACAAAGTTAAATCTTTCAAGTTCCAAAAAATAACACTTTTCAAAAATTCCTATTTAGTAAGGGGATTGGAGGTTCAAACAATTTTGTTTATCGCCGTTGTCTGCATATAAGGGTAATTATTTTGTTTTTTTACTTTTATATTGGAGGAATTTTTCATCAACAATAGTGTGTATGTAATTATATGTATTGGCTCTACTGCCTCTACACTCATAGTCAATGGTGTAAATTGACCATTTTGAACTTGGGGACTAGACAGAAAACACAAATTAAGAGGTATCAAAATGTATTTTTGCTTATCGTCTTTTCTCCACACACACACAAAAAAGAAGTATTTTTGCCAAAAACAAAAGTAAAATAAACCAAATCTGTTTATTCATGTGGTATTGTGGTAATCATAGCCCCACATGCGCTATGATGTTTGAAGTCTTGAAGTAAAACGAAAGGCTGAGGGATAAAAAAAAAGAATAAAAAAGAAAGAAGGGTGTGATTCGTGGGGTATGATATAAAATTTATTTAGTACCATGTTATTTTTCTTATTTTCTTTTACTTGACGTATCAAAAATTTGTAAAAATATATTTTAAGGATGTTTAAATGTTTTTTCTTTACTTAATTTTACCATGTTATAAAAATTTAATATTTATTCGTGTTTTGATTCTCAACAAAAATAATATATATATAAATATATATATATTCATACTTTAATTATAATTGTTTCAAAAAAAAATCATAATTAATTACTAAATCGATTATGATTTAAAAACCTTGGTAATACTTTTTATTTATTAGACCTTGGTAATACATTGAATATAAATCTTTGCAAATTTCATTTTTCTTTTTGGAAGGCCTCGACATAATATATATAGAGACGCATGTTGGATTTTCTTATTAAACATTTCAAGAAGGTTACTATCTGGATAACCTTAAATCTACATTAAAAATTTATTAGTTTATATGGAATTTTTTAACACAAAAAGTCATTTTAATATAGGTTGACTACGATAAGGCATGATAATCAACAATGACAAGTTTATATTAGTAATGAATTATTCTAAATTTTAAAAAAAATTTATGTACAAAAGTTTAACAATAGTTAGTAAAAAAAAAAATTGATAAATTTAGAATAAAAATGTAAAATTTATCAAGTACCAAAACACTTGTAATGGCAAATCTTTCCATAACCCATTGAAAAAAGAAAAAAAATACTAAGTAAAATCAAACATAATATTTTTAAATACACTTTAATAATTAAAATTTTAAAACAATGAATTTAATTATGAAGTAAGATAATTTTGAAAACATGCCCTTAAGCAGAGGGCATGTTAATACACAATATTTTAAATATTAATTTAATAAAGTTTGGTCAATCGGATATTAATTGAAGGAAAATTATTTTTCCCTTCGAGTTTGGGGTAAAATATCATTTCCCCAAACTTCAAGAGAGAAGAGTATAATTTTTGTGTATATGTAAAAATTAGGATTAACTATGGTATCTGATGGGGATCAATCTAAGTTTAATTCGTCCATAGTGGTCATCCAAACAACCAAACCACATCTATAATAATAGCATCAAATAACCTTAAGAGAAGTCCAACAATAGCATCATGTATGACTAATACTCGTCCATCAGTAGCAAGACCATTCAATCTCATGATAAGGCTGTAACCAACACTTTTACTTAAGATCGGCCACCTACTTCTATTGTGTGGCTTGAAAGCCTTACTACAAATTCTAAATTTAATTATGCATTCTTGCAATTTTGTGGACAACAATATTTCCAAATTTTATTTTCCTGTTGTTTAATGATGGTACCTTCTTAATGAGAAAAAAAAAAAGAAAATAAGGATATCGAAGCATACTAAAGTCTTTTTCCCCAATTTTTTCTTCTCATCACTTATTTAAACTTTTGTCTTAATGTCACATGAGAGGTGTTGAAGTAAATATTTTTGCACTTTTGTTTTGAATCGCAATTCTGTTGAGTTTTATTAATTTTTGAGATATGTTTTCAGTGTTTTAGATTGTAGGAAGAAAAAAATGAGTTTGAGAAAGTTAGTTTAAAACTAAAAGAATAATTTTTAATTTCTAGTATGTTTTTTTATGATGTACAAAGTGTTATAAATAGTTGTTATTAAGGCTATGTTTGTTTTGGGTGGACTAGAAAATTGTTTTACACTTTTATTTTACATGAAAACCAAACACTAGAAACCATTTTCCGGCATATTTTCCAAAACACAACCAAACAACTAAAAATATATTCCTTTCCAAAAAATATTTTCACCTGAAAATTTTTTACATTTAGAGAACATTTTACATCAAGCCAAACATAGCCTAAGAAATGAAAATTTTCCTTACCTTACCTTTTGCATTCTTGAGAAAGAGTATACTGTTTTTAATTTTGGTAAGATAAAATTTGTTTTACCATATTTGATAAAACTTTCCTGAGCATTGTGCATGTTAGTAACTAGTTATTATTAATAATAATAGTCAGATACTCAAAAAGGTTAAATACCCTCATTTAATTTCTCAATTAACATAACAATACAAATAAACATAAATAATATAACAATAAACATCAACATAATATCTAAACTAATGATGGTAATGATGACGATGATGATACTTCTTGATTGTGATTTTGGTTTTAAAGCAATATCCTTAATCTCAAGTGTTCATTATTTAATTATTTTTACCAATAATTACAGGCTGGCAAGATGTGTATCGGAATATATGGATAATTAATTATTCCCTCTTTATGCGTTTTCATCTTTAATAATTTGTACTTGAAATGGTAATGTGCTTGGCAATGGCAAATTGAATGGACTAGTTGATATCAGCATAAGTGCATTTGTATTTGAGAAATAAGTACCATGTACAATTTAATCTGCTAACATTCTCCATTTTTTCAACCATCAAATTCAATTTATTTTTTTTCTTTCACAAAATATTAGAAAGTTAAATTCAAATATTTTAAGAGAAAACTCATATGGTTATTATCTCTATTTTTTTAAGTAGAAAATTTATACAATTGTAACAACTATTGCAAAGGTTTATCTATAAAAATAAAAAATAAAAAATAAAAAATAAAAAAAAAATTGGATAGAATAACTCCCATCCATCTTCCATGATTCGATCCACAACACACACACAAAACCGACCCTTTTTTTTTTTTCTCAAATTCAAAGTTAAAAGAAAAGAACAATTTTGTGGAGAAACAAAACTACATGTTTAAAACTCTAGGCAAATAAAAAAATGACTTCTTAAAAATTAGCACACTATTAAAAAGAATTATTTGTTGATAAACCAATGGAATTATGACAAAAGCTAAGAACAATAGAAGACACATTCCATCCAAAATAAAACTGACTTTTGAAAATTTGGCACTCATTAGCAAAATCGTAATTACAAGAAGTAACAATCTGATGTAAGCAGCATAACGTAGTGTTTTTAATAGGATTGCTTCCACGCCCTTTTGGCATGCTTCAGGATTATTTTTGGAAAAAAGAACATGCATAGATGGTAATTGGTATGTAAACGCCATAATAAACTTCTCACGTCCCTTTTCGAAAATGGCAGTTTACGCATATATGATTATGGAGGCACTTAGGGATTCTAAGCCTTTTATTAGGGTTCTAACAAAAATGCTTTGATTTAGGATAATTGCTGATAGACCTTGATGCACTAGCTATCATCATCTATTGACACCCTACACCCGCTAACAATCTCAAATTCAATTTCCATCCCAATGGGACTAGTTCCTTTTGATTTGAGGCCTTCCAAAAGGATTGATCAAATACCTTGGAATCTGCATGCTTCACCTTTTTCAGTTTCCTTGATATGAAGGTTGCCAAGAGGTGGGTAATGACTCTGGGAAGCCATCCTATTAGTAATATTAATGAGACTAATGCATCTTCATAACTGCCCCCCCTCATAAACTCCCACCCTTGCAATTTTTATTTTATTTTATTTTTATTACCTTTCTTGGAATTAAGTTGAATTCTTTTCTTCTACTTACACTTGGAAAAATCTAGCTAACCAAAATATTTTTGTTGAGATAAGGATTTTTTTTATGGTTAGATTTTTTGTTTTCAATGATATATATCACTAATGAGTACTTTCAGGGGGCATAGTGATACCAATAACAATACACATAAACATAAACAAAATAACAACAACAATAAAAATCAACATAACACAAAAACTAATAACTGCTCTAAACTTCCAATTGTTGGCTGGTGTATCTTAGATTGTTGAATTAAAATCTTAATTTGAGTTAAAAAAAAAGATTAAAACTAATCATGATAATGATGCTTAGTGATTTTGATTGTGTTTTTAGCAATACTCATAAGTCTCCATTGAAATGGTAATTGTTACTCATTGTCTCATTCTCCTAATTAAGTTGTCACCAAAATCACAAGTGAACACTTCTCTCCTTAGTCCTCACACAAATGCACGAGGAGAGACAAGCTATAATGCTCCTACCTATGTCCTAACTATTACACATTTTCTTTTAGATAATTCAGTTGTTATTATAAGTTGGGGATTTAAACCTTAGTTGTTCTTATAGAAGAGAAAGGCAAAACCACTAAACTAAAAGACTTTTGGCATATTATACACACCTTTTATATGTTACATTTTTTTTTTATACTAAGTAAACATACTCTTGGTAAGTAAGAAAGTATATTCCTTTTTATTAAATTTGTTTATTACTATTACTCCTATAGTTCGGTTTATAAGATTTGTGAAACAAATATATTACTTTTCCGTTTGGATAGAGAAATATATTAGTATTCCCACTACAATTTGAAACAACTATTCGTAAACTAATTAGTATTTTGAATTTTATATTAGTATTTAAGCCTTAGAAACAAATGAATTTGAGGGTATTTTAGGCATGTAACTTGAGGATTCCAAACAGAAGAAGCTCTTTAAATAGTAGTGTGTGTATGTCTCTCTCTCTCTCTCTCTCTCTCTATATATATATATATAACTTTTGAACTTTTAATTTTGTGATATTGAAAGTGTGAGATGGAAAAGTGAATGATATTTCGAACTTTTGATTTTGTATATAACTAAAATGAAATCTTTTTAACATAAAATCGGAATGCACTAACACTAGATTGACCATTTACTTCATACAATATTAAATTATTAATATATATATACATAATATAAAATAAATAAATAAATATATATGGATGCATTGCGGTGCAGTTTTCTTATCATAAAACTACATTCCCACTGTACGATTATTTTATTTTGCGGACGGTTTTGGTCGGTTTGGATGCGGTTTGATGAATACCTCTAAGTGTGCTTGTGGACGAGTGGGGACTGAGTAATTAAACGAGAAAACGAAGGGTAGATACGTCAAATGGGAATCCAAAACCCCATAGTAGTTGGAGCTCAGAGACCTGCTTAAATCAGCTTATTGAAAATTAAAAACCAAAAACCCTAATAACCCTTTTGTATCAGAGAGCAATCAAAATCTGAGAACAAAAAAATGGCGAGCTTCGCAGAAGCACCACCGGGAAATCCCAAGGCCGGCGAGAAAATCTTCAAGACCAAGTGCGCTCAATGCCACACCGTCGACAAAGGCGCTGGTCACAAACAAGGTCCCTCTCTTTCTCTCTCTCTTAGCATTTCTGAGTGTTTGCTCTGTGAGATCTAAGTTTCAGTTTCTCTCTGATTTGACCTTATGATTCTGCAACTTTTTTTATGGAATTTCTTTATGTGTGTGTGTGTGTGTGTAAATTTTATCTGAATTTAGTTTTTGTGTTAACCTTTTTCGCTCAATCCTTTCTCTTTGGCATCGATTTTTATTGGGTATGTCATATATATATGAATGTGTGGAGAATTCTATGATATTCACACTTTTTCACTGTGCATTCAATAGTTAACATGTTAAAAGTTATATATATGATTAACATAGAATAGATTAACGGTTAAAATTGGCTAGGAATGGTACATACAAAATAAAAGTATGCTATATATATGTATGTTTATGTTTTGTTGAGAGTTTCCGAAATCTGGTGAATGTGTATGTGTGTGTGCAATTTCTTGAGAACTTGATGTCATTTGTTATATTACTGTTAAAAATTATTCCTGTAGTGTTGGGTTTTGTGGGGTTACCTTTGTTTGTTTGCGGAGAAAGAAAGGATTTTTTTTTTAAAGAACAAATTTTTGGGTCATTGACTAGTAGTGGTTTAGAAACCGTTGATTTCTTATAGTATATAAATAATTGGATAGAATAGTTTAGTGAAGTGACTAGGAGTTATAATTTGAATTGTCAAGAATAACAAATTTTATGGATTCATTCGTGGAAACACCAAATTGTGATGAAGTAATGGAAATCCATTATAAAATGTTCCAATTGTGATGCAAAGTTTTGGTTGATGATTTGGGTGGAATTTATGCCGTGGAAGTATATATTGTATTGCTGGCTATGCAAGGGAAATGTTGGATTTTCAGAATATCATTGGATTGGTAAGTTATGCATGCACCCACTAGGTTTTCAGCCCATGACCTCATGCTCCAACCATTCTTGTGGGAGGAGGAAATACCATTTGAGACAGATCTCATTGGTTTCTTTGTGTATTGCCCTATTCTAATTTTCTAAGGCTGTTATGTGTTTCAGCCAATGACCTCACGCTCCAAACTTTATTGTGGGAGGAGGAAATGGCATTCTAGTCAGAGCTCATTGGTTTCTTTGGCAATTGTCATTTGGTCTCATGAATACTTTGATATTTCATTGCAATGTGCCTATAATTTTGTACATGAAAGTGATATGTAGCTACAGTGCAAATTCTCTTGTTCTTTGTTTCAAGACAATAATCATTTGAGCAATACTTGTGCAGGACCTAATCTAAATGGTCTTTTCGGAAGGCAGTCTGGCACAACTCCTGGGTACTCCTATTCTGCTGCAAATAAGAATATGGCTGTGAATTGGGGAGAGAATACGTTGTATGACTACTTGCTTAACCCAAAGAAGGTATGTATGATTCAAGTTTTGCATTGATCGCATTGCTTGAAAAATGTTTTTAATAAAAGAACATATGCTATATACTTGTCACACTTGATTCTGCTATTTGGTCATGGCTCAAAATGGTGTTGCATATAAAATGCATGGTGTGTCTTGCTATTATGTCAGCAATTGCATTGCTGTATTTCATACAGTGTTTTAAGTATTTAGTAGAGTTTAACTGTTTCACAATATTCTTATCCCAATAAGTAATGGTTATACTTCATGAGTTCAAGTGGGTTTAACATGGGGGTGGTGCACATCCTCTGTTAATGTGAAATGTATATATTTCTGAATAAGATCTATTTTATGTGGTTTGACGGTTTAATATTATGAAATTTAGAGCAGTGTTTGGATAGTTCTTTCATAATTATGTTTTCAGGAGGTAATGCATTATTGTAGTGTATTAACCCCTAACATTTTTGTTTCTACCTTTTGGTGATAAACTTCTACTGGAAATTGGGGTCTCCAGGGATTTTATTGCTCATGAATTGTTGCTGATTTGATTATGTTTGATATGTGAACTAAAATTGATGAAATGGCTTGCTATTATGTCTTATGAGGAGTGTTTTGTGGGAGGGGAATGCTATAACTTTTGGGAGAATTTGATTCTTAATGATGAGAGTAAGATCTTTATTTCTGAGATCTCTATTATATGAGATAAGGGTTTTCAAGGTTTCTGTGCTTTATCTACTTCAATTTTTAGATCTTTGTATTTTGAATCTCAGCTTTTTTTTTATGTTTCTTTTTCACAGTTTTTTTTGTGTATCTTTCGGTGCTAGGGTCTTTTTTTATAAAGTAATAGAACTTTTTATCTCCAAAAACAAGAAAATTCATTACACTTGGGAGTGTACAAGATGGTCCTGTAAATTAGTATAATGAGAAATTCATACAATCTATGAAAAAAATAATGTATTTTGAAGAGAAAGAACTATAAATGCATGCATTTAATCATACATGATACAACTATCAAGAGAGAGAGAGTTAAGATCCCTTCCAAGTAGTCCCCACAAGTTACAATGGAACATGATGTAGGGAAATAATGATGGGTTATTGATTATTTATTGAGCACGTAAGTGATTTGAGTTGATTAGAGTAACATACAGGTGGATAAGCACCTCTGCAAGAACACATAGTTCCTAGAGAAGCTATCAAGCTTATTTCATTTACCAAAATCTACTAACTGTTTTACAAGTACAAGGCTCTATGTTAGAGATTAAGTCTTTTTTTTTACACACTCTCCTTGATTGGAGTGTGTTCTTTTGTCATTTTTCTTGTTCTTCCCTTCCTGTTTTACTTGATCGTTGTAATCTTGGTTATTGATTTATGCCCCCATAGTACATTCCCAATGTACTCAGGTTGGCTGTTTTCCGTTTTTTAATAAAATTTTCGTTACTTATTAAAAAAAAAAAATACAAGGCTATTTATACAACTGATTGATACTAACAGCTAAGATCATTTAGAGATATGGCTAAATCTGATTGGTTAATCAGTAAATCCATTAACTGAGTACAGGTGGAATAACAGCCTTAAGCCTGCTGTTTGGACACAGGTCTAACTGAATCTGGAATCTCTAACTAAATGTCACAGCAGAAAACTCCAGCTCTCATATTCTCTCCAGTTGCTTCTACCTGACTTGGAAATGCATTAGGAACTTAGATATCCATCTAATCTCAATCCTAGCTGGCTGCTGGAAATGTTTGACTACACTAGGATAGAATACTGCACTGCTGACATGGCTGTCTCAGCTGCTACAGCTTGTAATGGCTGTTGTTTAGCTGCTGCTGCCCTGTACCAAAGTTGCAATGAGAAATAGTTGTTTGATGTTCCTGCATCAGACTCCCCTTCTTAAGAAACACTTGGCCTCAAGTGTTCTTGGCTACCCTAGGATCATGATAGGCTGACAGATGCTGCACATTGAAGGTATTTGACATTGCCATGTGTGCAGGTAAGTCTACTTCATAAGCATTGGGGTTGATCCTCTTCAAGATTTTGCACCCAATCTTTCTTGGTCTGAGATTGGAGTACTGCCCTTCTGGCCTCCTTTCTTTAGAAATGAACATCCATACTAGGTCACCAACATCAAAGACAACCTGCTTCCTGTGCTAAAGTGGAGGAATGCATTCAAGAACCTGTGTATGTTTGATTTGTGAAAGAAGTAGATGCTAATATAGAGGAGGAAGGAGGTGAAGTTAGAGTTTTAAGAGGGTGCTTAGGGTTCTTATCAATCAATAGCTTTCAAGATTGTGTTCTTTGTGATGGGAAGACCATGAATGTTTGTCATCTCTTACTTCCAAGTGGAAGACCATGTCAACATGATTGGCAAAAACCATCCATGGTAGAATGTGTAGTGCACACATTTTGTATAAGATGGTGCAGCCCTACTGTTTGCAATCAAAGCGCGAAAAGTAAACCCCAAGCCAACAGTCAAGATGAAGGTTGATTCAGCTCTGTGGGACTTCACTGCACAGAAGCGGCAGCCTTTGGTGTGCTGCCAAAGCAGCAAAACTCTTTATACAAGGCAACTGTATCATCCTAGAAGGCTAGAACTTCATACAAATCTTGTGGCAACCAAGAGCACTTGAGATCAAGTGCTTCTTAAGAGGGAGAGTCCTGATGCAGGGCATTTCAAGTAGTTGCATTTGTAACCAATTAGTTAGTTAGTTAGAGATTACTTAAGCATTGGCCAATAGGATCTAGACCCTTGTCAAGCATCTAGAAGGCTGCCAATGCCAAGCAACTAGTATAAGTACCAGATTGTAGTTACGCTGTGATCAGTTTTTGAATACATTTACACAGATTAGCCTAGTGCTATTTTCAAGAGATGGATTTCTCTTAAGAAGGTTTTGTCACTCCTTGTTCCTTGTTCTAAGCAACTCTCATTTCCCTTAATCAATTCTAAGTCTAAACAGCAGCCCCTTAAAATCCCCGCATCAGAACAGCAATCCAAATATTATGACCATTGTGTCAACTGAACTTGCCTTTCAAACAGCTCATAATCTATCTGACATATCATGCACTGTACTCTGAATAAAGAGAACACTAGGGATCACAACTTTTCAACCACCGGACAATACAGAAGTAGATGATTAACTGTGTACTAGGGTTACACCCATTTTATTCTCTTTTGAATGAATCTTTATTAGTTATTAAAAAAAAAACAAATATATAAATGAAAATGAGTACTTGACCACTTATGATATTTTCTTTGTGCAGTACATTCCTGGAACGAAGATGGTTTTCCCTGGTTTGAAGAAGCCACAAGATCGTGCAGACCTCATTTCTTATCTGAAGGAATCAACTGCGTGATCCTTTTAGTTAGGTTAGACTAATATTTTGTCAGAAGTTGAAGAGTTTGGCTGATGGAGCGAATTTGAAAATTTTTCATTGAAATAGTAGAAAACAGTGTCTATTTTAAATAAAACCATCAGGGGTTTAGTGTATTTCTCTTGGAGAATAGGCTAAAACTCGAACAATTTTGTGCAAGACCCTTCTCATATGGCATTTCACCAAATATAGATGCTTTTTTTGGGGGGGCTCTGATATATATACCGCTGTTTGGCATTCTATCTTTGAAATCATTTCTTTTGGCTTCCTTAGTGTTTTTTTTTTAATTTTTTTTTTTAATTTTTAATTATTATTATTATTATTATTTTTAATTTTTTTAAAAGCTTGAAAGGTTCTATTTGGATTGCAAGATGGATGAGGTGCAATTTTTCAACCCCAAAGAATAGAACTATTAGATGGGGACGGGGACCATGCTGTTAAGGTCAGTAGTTTGAATATCTCCTTTCCCCTGCCCTTAGGTTATAAACTCATTTATAATACTAATAGTAATAAAAAAAAGGGCAATATGTGTGCTTACTTTGATCCTGCTTTAGCACATTTTTATATGAATATTAAGTTTGGTGGGGTTTTCCCCACACACGCTTGAATTTTGCTGGGCAATATGTGCCGCTTGCTATATACCAATATGATAGATAAGTTTACCCAAAAAAAAAAAAATTGATAGATGATAAGCTTGTGTGCGGTTTTCTCTCTCTCTAATAACTAATAACTAAGTAATTCACTAAACCCTCATATAAAAAAAAAAAAAAAATGGTAAATTCCACTAATATATCCTCCTAGGTTTGAGTTAAAGCCAATCAGGTTCAAAACTTTTCAAAACTAATCAATTTGGTTCTTAAAACTTAGTCCCTAAACAGTTTGTTATTTTTTCTCAACTATTTTAAGGACTAAATTGGTTTTAGGGACCAAATTGGTTAGTTTTGAAAAGTCCTAATTTTGGTTGGTATTAACCCAAACCTCAGAGATGTGAATGGAATTTATCCAAAAAAAAAAGTAATTAACTAAACAAGGGGTGTTACTAGGTACTCCGGGTGTATATAAGAAAATAAATAAATAAATAAACAATAATGAAGAGAATTTTCGCTATTCACACAACAAAGAAAAGAACAAGAAGGAATTAATGAAAGTTCAAACAATCCAAGATCCCTAGAATTCATGAAAAGAACAACACGAATTTTTTTGTTACCAATCGAATATGAATCTCTTCTGCAAAATTTGACAAAATAAAATTGATGGACTTGCCCTGGTGCAAGTCTGCCATATATCCTTTTGTTTAAAAAGTCTCGAGAATATCTTTTATGGGCTTTTTGAGTTATAACCTCTAAGGCCCATCACTCTAGCTTTGTAGTGATCAAATTCACATGGCCTGTGATTGGTTAGTTTAGGTCCAAATAAGTAGCTTGATTATTTTAATGGACTGACCAGTGATGCTAGTCTTTAGTCTTTATTTTAGTCACAAGTTCGAGAAAACTGGAGCCTGAGTAAGCCCAACCAATCAGAACAAAACTTTAAAAAGACATAGAAGAGAACTTGATCATTTCTTTTTGCTTCCATTAGTGTTTTTTTTAATGCTTGAAAGGTACTATTTGGAATCATGGATTGCTGATTAATAAGGTGTGCTGTCTGCAACAATTGCAAGATGGATGAGATGCAATTTATCAATCCCAAGGAATAGAACTATTGGCTGGGAACCATGCCTCCTGAAGTGAAGGTCACTAGTTTGAAATTGAATATTTCCTTTCCCCTTCCCTTAGTGTTAAAACTTAAAACTCGTTTATAAATAATAATTAAAAACAAAAGAATAGAATTGCAATATAGTCATGATTAACCTAGTTAAGACAACTTGATTTCACATTCTATGTATTGTCATCACATTTGTTGAATTTATTTTACGCAATTACACTTTGGTAAAGTCCTCTTTGAGGCATTCCTACTTCCTAGACACATAGCCCTTAAACACGAAGTCAGATAACATTCTTGAGACTAAAGTGAGATGTAAAACCATATAGGCTTGTACTTACCAAGACTCGAATCCTACAAAACCCTTGGCTTCAAGGAGAAACCCTAGGTTAGAGGAGGAAAACTTTAATATAAAAATTATACTTAACATATTAATCTGTTGTTATTACATATTCATTTGCATTAAAGCTTCTAAATTAAGTGAGAATTTACAAAATAATTCACAAAGGAAAGGGGGATAGAAGATAGATAATGATAAGAATGAACACATAGGCATAAAAGATTAGGAGTTGTTGTCCCTTTATGAAATATTTTCATTTTTAATATTCTTGTTTTCAACAGCCTGGAAAGAAAGTGAACACAAAGAGATCCTAATTTTCACTATAGAATAGACATAAATATAAATATATAGGAGAATGTTAATTATTATTGTAGGGACACGATTTTTAACGGCCCAAGGATGACATTGGGCTCGTATGTAAAGGGCCCGAACAATATGATTTGTAGAGAGTGGGATAGAAAGGCTGGACCTTGGTCGTTGGGCAGCAGTTTAGTCAGGATTTTCATGGAAGCCCATACGAAGGTGGATTTGGCCTGTATAGCTAAGCCTTACATGGATGTGGTTTGAAAGGCCTGACTCCTCGGAATTAATCCGAGGAGCAGTATCTTCTCACCATTCTCCTTCCTTTTTCTCCTTCTTTTTCCCGGGGGCCCCTCTTTTTTTAGCTCTCTTTTCCATTTTATACTAGTATTCAATTCCCCTTCTTCATCTACGTGTCAGTTTCTCCTTGTTTGGGGTAATTACTCGTCCTATCAATCCTCACGTCAGAGTGGTTGGGAAAAGCTGGATAGCATGGTATGAGGTATGGGCTTGTCAGGTGCTGGGCTCCACGTTATGGTGTTGACAGCTTTCTCGCTTGTACTGATCTTGTACTGAGTTTGTCCTTTTCTTCAGGCGCTTTGTGAGGCGTTGAGAGTGAGGTTGTCCTCGGCTACATTCTTGGGCCATTAAGGGGTTCTCATCATACCTCCTCGGCAGTAGGGCTCCTCGGCTTGGGCTTTGGGCCCTTAATGTGAAGTGGGCCGGGATTCCAAATTTTAGGCCCCACAATTATTATTATTTTTTTTAAATCCATGTTTCAGTTTAAGAATTATACTATTTCTCTCTCCAAAGACTATGTATTTCTAGTTTCTACTACCTTTTTATTTATTTATTTATTTTCTTACATTATTAATAATAAAAAATGGCAAACATTTTTTATGAAAGTATTTTAGACCTACAAGTTTAAGCCTGAGAATCATGCTCTAATTAAAATTTGGGACATGGCTCTTACCTACCAATCACCTCTTTCAAACGGTAAAAGCTAGTGGGCCATTGGGTACAACCTTCTTGTAAATAAAAAAATAAATTTAAGAAAGAAAGTTAATGAGTCCCTGTAATATTTGAATCGCATTGGCTTGAATCTTGAAGCTAAATTGCCCCAGAGAGAGAGAGAGAGAGAGAGAGAATTTTGTTGGTAATGACCAATGAGGTGAGGAATAGTTGAGTTGAATTTTTGATTGAGGTGGCAAGCCCTCATTAGACCAACTAGCTCATATTGTAGGGATTGCACCTTAACGCATTGCAGGCAATATAATCCAATATTTGTTGTACCACAATGGAAAAAACAAAATCTTTGCAATCAATCGAATTCTATCTTTCTCTCTCTCTCTCTTTGCAGAATTTGATAAAATCGAATTGATGGACTTGCTTTGGTGGAAAGTCCCAATCAATCAAGAATATCTTTTAGGGGCTTATTCAGTTCTAACCTCTAAATGTGAAATGAGCAAGTTCATGTGGTTCATGATGTTGGGTCACAATTCCTCATCATCCAACTCTTCCAATGTCTACCAAACTACTCTAGAAGCTATAAATTCCACCACTGCGAACCCACAACATAGTACTCCATTTTGTTTTTTTGTTTGGTAAATAATTTCTTCTCTGTTTATTAACAATGACCGAGTCATGGGTCTTTGTATAGCCATCAATGAGTGCATATGGCATGTCTTGATGATATGATCACTCATTGTTTGTTGGTTGTCCACATTGTGCGTCAAGTCTTGATGATATGAACAAAAGGGAGAGCTTGTCAATATCAATTGATAGAAAGGGTAAAAGTCAAAAGTGATAATTGCACTTGAGTCTTGAATTTCCTGATGATATGGACAGAAGAGTAGAACAAAATAAATGGCTATAAAATTAGAAAAGGGTAAAAGTAAAGGTATTCATGAAGCCCACTTTATTCTCTAGTAAGCCATATATTTCCTAGGCATATCATTATTATGTGCAGTTAAAGAATATTATATAATATAAAATAAAATAAAAAGGAACATTGGAAATTTGATATGCAGAAGAACCAATTTGACTGAGTAAACGAATTAAATTTAGAGTTACAGTTCACAACTAGTCTTACACCCAATTTTAGAATTTGTTGAGATTGCAAATGGTAAATATTTTATGCTTACTACTAACTTGTGCAACCTATCATTTTTCATCGATTACACACAATTGTACAAGTTAGCCAAAACTTTGACAGCATTAATCCATCATTCTCAATAATTCAACATCGGGATAGTGAATACTCAGACTATGTAAAATGACATGCGTATAACCCATCATTCTTAATCATGATGTTGCAACTGATAAAGTGAGTCTAATATTTTTGTGTTCGATGTCAATCCCTATTTAGCATCCACTTTAGCATTTAACACCTTAAAAACTTATTTTATCTATTTTAATACATAATTTCACAACACACCTTGTATCAATATTCTTATTTTTTTCCATTAGCCAAACACTATTCATTATTTTATTAATTTCTTTATCTCTTCCTCTCTCTTTCTCTTTGCCACGAAACTCAACAAAAGAGATAAAATAATGTTCTTTTAAGCCTTCTTGCTAGGACTAATATTGGGTCGAGTTGGGTCGGGTTTATTGTGACCCGAAACCCGACCCGATAGAAATCGGGTTTAACTGCCTTAAACCCAACCCGACTCGACCCGAAAAACCGAGTCTGTAACCAGGTCAATTTTTCGGGTCTCGGGTTGGACACTTTTTTTTTTAATAAATTTTTTTTTTAAATGGAGGACTGATGCAATTGGAATTGTTCAAATTATACCAGGCCTGACAAAACTCCAAGGAAATAATTATAAGCCCAATTTTCCATACCAAAATCAAATAAGCCCAAAGAATAATTTTACTATCTAAGCCCAAAGAACCAAAACCTGCATATCTACAATTGGGCAACGGAAATTTCAAGGAATATTGGTAGATACAATTCAAGCATAGAGAGTCTGCAGGTTTAGAAACTTGCAGCCAAAACTCTCAACACATACACATCCTTATTCAGCCAATATTTCCTAATAACTAGTACAGAAACCTGCTATCAACACTGTTGCTCCCATCAAAATAACCATCTGGGCTCCCAATGTTTTGATCAAAACAAGAATATAATTAAAAGAGAAAAGATTGAAGATTCACCTATTCAAGTCTGTGGCAGTAGCAGAATTGCCAGACATATTAAGATGAACTTTTAGGGAAAAAACAAAAAAACAGAAAAGAATATCTTGAAGTAAACCAAATAACACATAAAGGGCCAACCCACAAACACAAACAAAGAAGAAATTTTTAGACATCTCCAGATCATTGAACATCAAAATTACAAGCTAAAGTAATTACAAAAGAGCTACCATTTCCAAACTCCAAGTGAAAGTTGCTCCAATATTTTCCACCTACAACACCAAGGGAGAAAAATCAATAATAAACAAGTCATTTAATAGAAGTCAAATTTCTAAAATATACTCATATCCCATTCAACATAACTAAGATCAAAACAACCAACCAGATCAAGAAAAACAATACTCACTAACAAGATCAGTCAAGATTTGTAACAGTACTTGATGGTGAAGGTGATGTTGCTGAAGGTGAAGCTAACTTCGCTTCCAAAAAAGCTTCAAAACATTTTAGAACAACAATATATATTAAATTCCAACTAATGCACTAACAAGATATATTAAATTTCAGTTAAAACACAAGTTAATAAATTTTAAGAACATTACATTTTCCATAATCTTCAAATAGCTCAACATCATCCATGGCTTGTCAAAGCGAAATTTGCACTGAAGATTGAAGCACTTGCAAAATTTAACCCAACAAAAAAAGGAATTAATTGCAAAGACTTCGGCTCCTACTCTTATCAAAATGAAGGATGATTGACAAGACTTATAACACTAACACCTACAAAAGGACCTAATATTTGTAAGAAGTACTAATAAGACTCATAAACCGAAAACTCGCTCGCTAATTGACTGATGGCTTATGACTGAAGTGTCAAATTTATTTATTAAGTATGGAAGGTGTTGACATACAATTATTTGTGAACATATTGCAAATAAAACTAAGACACGTACATATTCGCGGATGAAATGTCAAATGTCTCCATCTGCTAATTTCTCACAGGAGGTCAATCTAGGGTACCTTTGTGCTGTCACAGCATGTTGATGATTTCCTAAACAACAAGCTAGACTCTAGCTTAAAAAGAACCGGTTAGAAATTTCCATGGCTAAAGCATTTTTTTTTCCTTCTAAAAAATTGTGTCGGTGGGAGTAGTAATGAATAAATTGCAGAGTACTGTGTGATTGAGATTTGAGAAGTAACTTTTCTGCAGATAAGTTGATGAACTTGGTTAGTTGAATTTGCAGATGGAAAAGACGTAACAAAAGGATGAACCAAAAAAAAAAAAAGAAAAAAAAGAAGAAAAAAGAAGAAGAAGCCGAACGTAAAGAGAAGGAAGAAAAAGACAAAAGGAGAGAAGATGACAAAACCCAAAAAAGAAAGAAAGTTGCAACTTGCAATGGAGTATTTCAGTAGAGCTTCTAGAAATTCAAATGAAATTATTACCAAGTGTAGGCAATGATGTTAGGAAATTCGTAAAGAAAAAATTCTGGAGTGAGAGAGGCAATGCTTGATTTTAATTTTTCAGTGATTGTTAATTTCATATCAAAGACTTCAAAACTCTCTTCTTCTTCTTCTTTTTTTTTTTTTTTTTTTTTTTTTAATTTATTTATATTTGAAAATACATATAAAAAGAAATTTAATTGCCATTAGTAAATTGACGCTTATATATATATATATATATATTTTTTTTTTTTTTTTCATTTTCAAATTCCTTCATGGATGTAGTAAATAGGCTATCGAAGGATTAACATTTCTGTAGCTACTATCAACATTTGGAATAAATATTACTATTAGCTTTCATTACAAACAACAAAGCTTAGCATAGCCAAGTGGTTGATACTTAACTTAGCTAATCCAATTTGAGAGGTTATGTTCCTGACAAAAACAATCACAACCAATTTTTAACCAAATTTTCTCACCTCTCGCCACTAATTCTCTCTCCTTGTGGCCCCAAAATTTTCTAAATTTCAGCAACATGGTTGCCGAAATTCCAAGTTCCTCCATTTACTGTTCCTCTCATATTTCGGCAACTGAATTGTCACAATTGCAATTTTTTTCTCTCTCCTAATTTCAGCAATGATATTGCCACAATTCTTTTTTTTTTCTCTATCACATCATGTCTCTCTCCTTTCTCTTACCTTTTTTTCTCAGAATTTTGGAAATGGCATTAACGAAATTTATATCACTTCTCATTTTCTAAATAAATTTGAACAGAACCCATATCACAAATAAACATCATTTTATACCATATTCAGCCAAAAGACTCCCTACTTTTAAGCAATTTATGTTTTCATTTTGGATTTTTGTAAAGGTACCGCTTTCATCAAAGAAAAAAAAAGAAAAGAAAGAGAGAGACCAAAGTCAAGTTTTCATATTAGCATGGACAATCCAAGATACTCAGTCACAAACCACAATCGTAATATTTTGAAGCTTTCTTTCCATTTGAATGGGGTAAGACTTGGCAAAATTTTAGTAGTAAATAAAAAAGTAATACCAGTAGCAAGTTCAGATGAGAACCAATATAAATTTCACAATTCAGTTATTATAAAAAATGTTGTCAAATATTTTTTTTCTACATAGTATTTCTCATAAAGATACAGCAAAAAAGATCATAACAGAGAAAATAATGTGTGGGGTGACACTCCCTTATTGGTGTGATGGCTCATTGCATGAATTCCTATTGGCTGGATGAAATTTCATTTGGGTAAAGTTACCTAACCCAATTATTAAACTTAAGAGGGTTTATCAAAAAATTATTATTAAACTTAAGAGGTAAACCACATTGTTTATGTACAAAAATTTGAGATTGTTACTTCCACAATATTTTCACAAACAAAATCCTAACCTAGGTGATTAGTTTTATTGCATGTAATATGAACCCAATACTTAAATTACTTTTTTGTTTACCAGTAACCGTCAATAACAACCTACTACTTAAGATTTATAAGTGTTAATATAATATTTATCCATAAATTTTAACAACATGATGAGCTTAGATAAAGATGGAAAAACACCCATAAGGGGAGGACACCTATTTGATAAAAGTGCATGCAAAGATGAGGACACCCATAAAGGAAGTACGAGCAAAACACGTGTGATCGATGAGCCTAGTATATTTATAAAGATATGATATTATGGCAGTAAGTTTAGGCTGCCATAAACAACCCCACCTCCTTTGTCATGCGATGCATGTGAGTGTGGGGTTTATTTAATATTATTTTTTCCTCTTTTTTTTTTCTTTTTTTTTCTTTTTATATCATCCTTATATTATTTCTTTTTTTTGCACTATTTCTTTTTTTTTTTTAAATTAACTTTTTTAATTTTGGAGGGCATTTTTTTTTTTGGCCCCATGAACTTGTCCAAAATTTATATTCTTTGATAAATCTTGCTTGGACTTTTTTTTTTTTTAAGTAACCATTTTCTTTTTTTGTTGAAAATTTAATATTTCAACGGTCCTCCTTTTGTAACTAATTCCTATATATAGGATCTTTTGAAAAAAGAAAAAAAAAGGAGGTACTTCTAGAGACCAACTTTTGTAACCGGTGCTTGATCAAATCTTTCTACCAAAAAAGAAAAAAAGATCTGCAATAGCAATATGGCGCAAAGAAGAAGCCAAAAGCAGGAAACCTGTGCCACCACAAGCAAGGTGTCATGGTCTCATTTTGCTATACTCCTCCTCATCATGTCAGTACTCAAAGCCCATCTCGCCACTGCATCTGATACAATTTACCTAGGCCAATCTCTTGCATGGAACCAGACCCTTACTTCCAACAGTGGAATTTTTGAAATGGGTTTCTTCAAACCGGGTAAGCCTCTTCACTATAAACTAGGCATATGGGATAAAATGATAGCAGAGTTTACAGTAGTTTGGGAAAAAAATATAATATACTCAGACTCGGACCCAGCCTCTATGGCACTAGAACTTTATAAAGATGGACTACGGGTAACACAGAAAGGAGTTGGAGGTGATTATCTTGTTTCTTATTCTAATTCTACCATAGTGGTAGGGGTGCTTCTTGAAAACGGAAATTTTATCCTAAGAAATAAATTAGATGATATTGTATTGTGGCAGACTTTTGAGGAAGCAACTGATACGTGGCTGCCAGGGGCCAAGCTGTGGTTTGGTTTCAATACGATTAGTACAGAAACTAATATGTTACTGTCACCTACTCGGTGGTTCTCTGCAGATTTAGAATTAGAAAAAAATGGAACGGGTCACTTGGTACGTACTATGTTATTGGAGTCCCAATGAAATGATAACTGATAGTTATAAATATGGAGGGAATCTGTCTTGGAAGGAATTGACCAAGCAATACATAAATACATCATATGTTTCCAATATGAATGAAAGCTATTTTATATATTATGTTGTTTCTCCTTACACATTCGCAAGATTTGTTTTGAATAGCATCGGGGAGCTAATTCTCTATGTATGGGATGAGGATTTACACCGATGGAGTTTGGTTTGGAAGGCACCTCAGCAACGTTGTGAGATTGCGGGTTTCTGCGGGGAGTATGGCATCTGCAATCAGCAGAATGGATCTCTTTGTAATTGCCCGAAATGTTTTAGACCAAGATATTCAAGAAATTGGGACTTATATGACTATGAAGGAGGGTGTGAGAGAATAACTCCTCTACAATGCTCAGATGACAAGTTCCTCACAATGCACAACGTGCTCTTTCCAGAAATATCACATCTTCCAGCAGTAAAAAATGTTGAAGAATGCAAATTAAACTGTTTAAGTAGCTGTCATTGTGTTGCTTACTCTTATAATAATGGGTGTTCAATTTTCAAAGGAACACCTATATATCTACAACCTTCTTCTTGTAATGAGTTAGGTGGAGATTTTCATATTCGCATTTCAGCATCTGAGCTAGTGGGAAGTAAAACCAATATGTTGAAAAAAGCAGCTTGGATTGTTGGAATTCTCGATGTACTCATTCTTCTCATTTCCATTGGATTGGCAATTATTCGGAGCAGACATTCCACTGTTGTACTGGAAGAAGTACATATTTCTTTGATTTTGTTCAAGTATCGAGATTTACAAAGAGCAACAAGAAAGTTCTCCCAAAAACTTGGGGAGGGTGGTTTTGGTTCTGTTTTCAAAGGGACATTACCAAATTCAACAACTATCGCAGTGAAGAAAATAAGAAGTCTAGATCAAGGTGAGAAGCAATTCCGTGCAGAAGTTAGCACACTTGGAGCAATCCAGCATGTTAATCTTCTTCGCCTTCGTGGTTTTTGTGTAGAAGCTTCAAAAAGATTTCTTGTCTATGATTACATGCCAAAAGGTTCTCTAGAATCCCATTTGTTCCAGAACACTCCAAAGATTTTGGATTGGAAGACAAGATATCAAATTGCGATTGGGATTGCCAAAGGGTTGGCTTACCTTCATGATAACTGCATAGACTGTATCATGCATTTTGACATTAAACCTGAGAACATATTGTTGGATGCTGAATATAATCCAAAAGTGGCTGATTTTGGTCTTGCAAAAATAATTGGACGGGACTTCAGTCGTGTGTTGACCACCATAAGGGGAACTAGGGGCTATCTAGCACCAGAATGGATTTCAGGTGAAGCTGTTACTCCAAAAGTTGATGTTTTCAGTTATGGGAAGCTTCTTTTTGAGATAGTATCTGGTAGGAGAAATATGGACATGCTAGATGGTGATGATGAAGAGATACGTAACTACTTTCCAGCTCGTGTTGCAATTGCGATAAACAAAGGGGGAGACCTTCTGACACTACTAGATCACAAATTAGAGGGAAATGCCATCATGGAAGAGCTAACTAGAGCCTGTAAAGTTGCTTGTTGGTGCATTCAAGATGATCCAAGGGATAGACCAACTATGGGCCAAGCAGTTCAAATTCTTGAAGGAGTGATGCAAGTGGACGTGCCTCAAATTCCTCTATATTTCCAACGCCTTTCAGAAAATCCAATGGTAGCGATTGTTTCTCAAGAGATTGAGACTTCTTCAAGTTCATATTGATGGGCACAAGGTACTGTCTTAACTTTGTCTTTACAATCAGTGCACTCTTTGTAGTCAAAATAATGCTAATCGTTCCTTTAATCTACTGCAAACTATGATAAAAGGTCACTGTTGTTAGAAGCTAAGGAGCCAAGCGCATAAAAACAAATGTGATTACGACCATCATTGGTGCCAAAAGCAATAAAGTGTGCTTCTTTGTTTCTCTTTTGGAGGCTATTTTTCATTGGAGACAGTTTTTTGTCTTTGTTTTGTACCTGGTATCCAAAAAAAAATATTTTTTAAAAAAATGTGGCCAAGTGCATGTAGGTGCCTCTGCCTGTGACAATTTGTTTGTTGTGTATTTGTTGAAAGACCATGAGAAAACTTGTGAATGATATTTTAGTATAATTGTTTGAAAAGGAACTTAAAAGTTTTTTTAAATAGAATATAAAAAATATAGTCACTAGCTCATTGTCGATTTTTTAGACCATTTTTAACATACCATTCTTTCTTCTATTTTCCATCAAATCTGCAAATGATTTTGCCTCATCTTTGCAATCAATCTTTCACCAAACTCTTTGGTCAAACCTAAAATTTTCAATGTTATATCCCAACGTTCACTAAATAAAGAATTTATCATAAAACAGTAAAAGCTTTAAGAGCTCCCAAAACTATGCTCAATTTATTCTTTTTGATAGTACATTAGCTCCAGAATATTAATATTCAAAACATTACAATAGAATTGAAAGGATGTTCATATTACCCAAAAAAAATACAAAATAAAGAGGAATTTTTTTTTTTTTTTGAGAAGAAAAATAAAGAGGAATTTAATTGTAAGAGATACACACACAAATACTCTTGCTGCTTGTTCAACACCAAATAGGGGACTAAATTAAGTTATTAATCCATTCTTATCTATATATATCTAAAATCTGAAGTGTAGCATTTATTGTTGCTACGCTCTAATTGAGCTACATCAGCGTTTACATCATTATCTTTTTTTATTTTCAATTTTCCTATAATTTTTTTAACATTACTCATTCACTCATTTATTTTAATATTTACAATTTCTCAAACCTTTTTTTTTTGTTTCTTACCTTTTCATCTCTCCACTACCCTCTACCTTAATTTCACTCTTACTCTTTCATTTTATCTTCCTTTATTTTGTCTCTTCTTATTCTCACTCTCTTATTATAAATTTGTTATTTTTTCTTCCATTTTATGCATAGTTTCCTCTTAAAAAAAAAAGGTTCTCTCTCTCTCTCTCTCTCAATTTTTTGGTAGATTTTTTTTTTGTTAATTTCTGAGCCTTTATGATTATTTAGTGTAATTTTTGGTCCAATTTACCAATGGTTTGATAATTTATGCACGATACAAGGTTGAAATGATAATTTCTATCTTTTTTGTTTGTTGCAACATGGTATCTCCAATGCAAAACTGATGAATATTAAAATTTCAGGTTCATGGGGGCTCAAGCGGTATTGGTACATTTCAATTTGGATAACTAAATACTGTGGAGCAAGTGTTTGTTATGGCAGGTCCAATATCACTTTTCTTCTAATGCATAAGTTTGGTTTCCAAGTATTCATATAGTTTTAGATTGTGATTGGCAAGGAATGATGAAAAATTAGTTGTTTGCAAGGATCTTGGAGCTAATGTGTGCATCAATTACAAGACAAAGGACTTTGTTAAAAGGGTGAAGGAATAAACAAGTGGAAAATGTATTTTCTTTAATATTAAAACCTTAGTTTTCCTTATTGTTTGTAGAGATTGATGTTTTTCATTATTAGGTGATAAACAAAAGAACAACTAACTAAATGTTTAATGGCAAGAGTTGATATTATTCTGGATCATATTGGACCATCCTACTTAAAATTTTATAGAGATTGATGTTTTTCATTATTCTTTTGTGCAATGATTTGTTATGTGATATAAAAGAATAGCAAACTAAATGTTCAATGGTAGGAGTTTATGTTATTCTGGACCATATTGGAGCATCCAACTTAATGCAAAACCTTGAGAGCTTAAATTTTGATGCGAGGTTTTTTATTATTGGAACAATGAGTGGCTTTGTTGCAATATTTCTATCATGATCATGACAAAAATATATTGATATATGGGAAGGAAAACATGACATCTAAAATGTAGCTCTTTGTGTTGGAATATACGATCAATGTAAACCGAGCTGTATTATATAGATATTTGGTAAACTTACTGACCAACAATGCTTTTTTTCTTTTTCTTTTCTTTCTTTTTTCCTTCCTTTTGCAAATTAATATTTTCCCAATTATCACTCCATCACATAAAAATAATAATAATAAAAAATACTCCATCAAACCTAATTCGTGAGCATCAATCTCTCTCTCTCTCTCTCTCTCTCTCTCTCTCTCTCTCTCTCTCTCTCTCTCTCTCTCTCAATTAACATTACCATTTTTCAACTTCCCATTTATGACTCCATCAAGCCAAATCTATTGTCATTTTCATTCAACCACCATCTCTCTCTGGCTCTCAATTAAAATTTCTTAACTTTTCAACTTTCCATTTATTATTCCGTCAAACTCAATCTGATAAATTCAAACTCCCTTCAACTCTATGACTCTCCTTCTCCCTAATCAGGCAACTATGAAAACCGTTCAATTGCCACCCTATTAGAATTCCAAAAAAAAAAAAAAAAAAAACTACTAATTATATATATATATATATATATATAATATACTTCTGTGAATTTAGGATGTCTCTCTAAAGTGAGTTTCCCCCCCCCCCCCCATATTCTTCAGGTTTTCCGATTAATTTTGTTGGTGATGTGCCATTGAAGATCTCAAATGTCAACAACATTGGTTCCCATAAACCAACCAAAAAAACCTCAAAGCCATGGTGAAGAATAGAGTAAAAGAATTGCAGTGAATTTTGACTACTATAGTTTATGTGGTCGTTAATTAACCAATGTTTAGAAAGTGGTGTCTTAGATAGAATTGTATATTCATTTTTCCAATAAATTGTAGATGGATGAGTTTTTTCCACTAATGGATACCTCTTATGTGCATTTATGTGATGTATTCACTATTATGGATAAAGTATTCTCTTTGTATATGAGTAGCATAAATCAGTTTTGTTGTATGTGCATATTAGTCGTAACATGAATGTAGATGCATAACTTAATACAAGATATGCTATTCTTTTTTTTTGTGGTTTTGTATTGTAACAAATTTAGATATTATTATGGGATGCCTTTGCTGGAAGGCTTTGCAAAATTGCAAAATTCGATTCAATGGAAAGAAAATCAAATCAAAGGACATGTAAAAAACTAGATAAGGTAGCAATAGACTACCAAAAAAATGTCAGGGTGAAAGATTATCTAAGTTTGGACAAAGCCTCAAAATCCACGATGACCAATTGGATCTAAGAAATGCCAAGATGTATGCTTGGCTATTTGAAGAAATTGAATTTGGATAAAATATGAAGAAGACCAATTGAATTGAATTGAGTTCCCTATCACAAGTCATCTCTATTTCTCTCTCCTTCTTAAAGTTTTGATTTTTTTTTTTTTTTTTTGAGTTAATATTTAGTCATTTTGAAAGTAAGAATTTGAATTTATATCAAAACACAATCTTGGCTATGTATTTGAATCTGTTTATTGGTTATTTGAGTAATATCAAGTGTATTTTTGTGTTGAGTTTTGTTTATCATGATAATAACCTTTAAGAGAATGAGAAATTTGAAATTTATATTTGAAACTTAAAAAGTTTAGTTCTTAAAGAAAAAAAAAATTAGGAAAACATAACGCACTATAATATAATTTAGAAAAATATGAACCACCCACAAAATGGATAAATATCAATCAAATAAAACCAAAAATAATAGAATTATATATTTGTAGAGATAGAGAGATGGAAGATAGTTTTAGAAATTTTTTAATTTTTAAGGAGGGCAAACTATCTTCAACAAAATTAAAAGAACAAATTATACATTATATCACAACTACAAAATAATTATATATTCTCACGCATTGCATGGGTCTGGGACTAGTTTGTTATTACACTACAGACACTTAAAATCTTGAGTGCACTCTCTTGTAATGAAAATGATGTTTGTCCATCCGTTATCTAATGCTTTTACTGTTCCTTTTATGTAACGCAATTTAAGATAGAAAGACTTCATATAGAAAGACTTCACTGTCCTTAGTAACTAAGGAGCCAAGTGCATCACCCCTGCAACAAAGAAGCCTTCATAAACAACCTTACCATAATACTTGAATTTTTTTTTTTTTTTTTTTTAATGATTGGCAAAACAATTTCCACACCCATAATGGCTTACATGAGCTAGATATGGAGCAAACCATTATGGATGTAAAAATAGCATTGCATTTGTTAGGGCAAAAAATGTATTGTGAAGATTGATGTCTAAGCTTTCCCGTGTTTGATAGCATTAAAAAATGTGGGCAAAGAAAAAGTTAAGTTGGTAAACATAAAACACAAACAAATTAAATTTTGCGTTGTTTTTCAAAGCTTGTTCATATGTATCTTTTAAAGTAGGATTTGTTTATCTTAGTTCACACACTATGACCAATTGATATTGTATGAGAGATTTTCTGGAAAGTCTTTCAAAGAAGGAATAAGTGCTCTGTCCTAGCTCATACTCTAAATACTATTAATATTCTGAATAACAACTTGACTGATTAAAGCTATCGATGAGCTAAATAGAAGATCCCTACTTGATAAAAACAAAAAACAAAAAAACAAAAAACAAAGTAGAAACTGCACTCATACTTTAAACTCCTTAATCAATGAACTCTTTGCTAAATCCATGCTCAAGGAAACAAGAGTAGGATGAGTGCTCTAATATATTACTGAATCTCGGCTCTATTTGGTTTGATATTTTGTTGCCTTGGTGGGTGTTCATTTGTTCTATTTTTAATATCTTTTAGGTATGTATTTTGAAGCTAAGAATGTTTAACTTAATGATTTTTTTGTGTAATGATGCTTATATTGGTTATAATTTTACAATATATTTTTTTTAATATATAGAGTTTCAACCTATAACCATCAGACCAAGATACTAAACAATTTTTGGTGTAAAATATAATTGAATCTCAGATTTCTTATTCAACTCTCAAATACTTTACTAATTAAGCTAACTGGAACCGACTTACAACATTCTTAAATTAATCTATCAACTTACACAAGAGTCATGAAAATAATAATAATGATAAATTGAAAGACTAATTTAAAATGTATTAAAATTATTGTGAATTTTTGTTATGTACCCGGTGAACATTACTGATTGTTGACCCCTGATCATGGTAGGCACGTTATTGTGGTTTGCTTTATTGAATTTGAATTTATGGTGATTCCCGACCCTGATCATGGTGGGCCCATTATTGTGGTCACATATGATACAAGTATGAGGAGAGCAGTTTTGGGCTGAAGAAATCTCTACAATGGTCCTCCGCAAATGGCCTATATTGTAGTTTGAAGATCAAAGAGTGTTGTTATACAACGTGAGTTGTTTTGAGCTGAGAAGGAGAAGGTTCGTCTGAAGAAAGACTAGCATAGGCATGAGATTTGTTTGGTGTAAATAAACCTGAAATGCTTGAAAGAGGTGATGGAATGGATGTCACCCAAAAAAAAAATATCTCTAAACAAAAAAAGAATCAATTTTACCCCCAAAAAGTTTTCTAAAAAATAAGTCATTTATAAGAAAAAATAAGGAAAATAAATCAGTTTTCCTTAAAAATGTTTTCTTAAAAATAGTCACTTACAAGAAAACGTTTTGTACAAGCTTCAATCAATTTGTATATGGGAAAGGTGGAATTCTTCCAGTGAGAGAAAGACCAATTTCCACTATATACCATTCCCCATCCTATTATAACCGAAGCTGCCTAGCCAGCTTACTAGATCCCCAGAAATTTATTTATTGAACACCAAGAAAAGATTCAGTAAGGCTGGAAATACCAACTATTCGTCCCATGAACATATCTTCACCAACAGCAAAAAGATGATCCATCATTATTGGATCTGCAATCAGCAGCAATCAGGAAAAATGTTGAATGTACCTCTTTGTGATTGCCCAAAAGGATTTAGACCAACAAATCCAAGAAATTGGGACTTATATGACTCCAGTGAAGGGTGTGAGACACGGATTCCTTTAAATTGCTCAGATGACAAGTTTCTCACAATACCCAACATGCGCTTTCCGGAAGCATCATATCATCCTGCAGTAAAACATGTTGGAGAATGCAAATTAAACTGCGTGAGCCTTTGTTATTGTGTTGCTTACTCTTATAATAATGAGTGTTTAATTTACGAAACAGCACATATAATTCTAAGAGTTAGGTGGAGATTTTCATATACGCATATCTGCATCTGAGCTAGTGGGAAGTAAAACCAAGATATCGAAAAAGGCTGCCTGGGTTGTTGGAGTTCTCGCTGTGCTCATTCTTCTCACTGGCATTGTATTGGCAATTATGAAAAACTAGCCTCGAACCCGCATATTACGCGTAATAATTATTTTTATGATGGTTTTATTAAATTTTTTTTATAATTTAAACTAATCTAATAATGAGTAATATATTTCGTAATTATATTTTTATTTATTATAGGAACAATCATAAATATAATATAAGAACAATCCAAAACACCAAAAAAAATGTAAACTAAAAAAAATTAATAAAATTTAACAATGATTAATTGAACCAATATTAGGATAAAATTTTGTTTTTGATAATCTATTAAGGTTATTTTTTTTGTAGAAATTATAATTTCGGCTGCCCAAAACATATTATCAAATAAACAATTATTATCAAAATCTAATAATTAAATTTCTATACATGCATTGTTATAAAATAATAAAAATAAAAATAAAATTGCAAAAGTTAAAATTTGTCACCTATCTGATTATTTTCGTTTGGCTAACCTTTAATTTTCTTTAAATAAATGGCATTATAGAGTACTTCTAATACAGCTATTAAGAGTACTTTGTCCACCACAAAGGATTAGAAAATAAACAAAAATTAGTAAAGTCTCATAATTTAACATTTAAATTGAGCACTATGAAAAATCATGCTATGTAACAGAATAAATATCAAATTATCAAAATCATGCTATGTAATAGAATAATATTATATTTTTATATGCTATATTTAATTCTTTAGAACACAATAGGATAACATTTAACAATCAAAGAGAATAAAAAATAAAAAAACAACAACAACAACAATTTAAAAAACAAAACTAAATCACAATTTAAAAAACAAAACTAAATCGTATTAACCCAAAATAGAGTTTTAAAGAATATAAAAAATTATCAACCTAAAGTAGAGATGCAAGAAAAATAAAAAATAAAAATCCACCAAAAATTTAGAGAGAGAGAGAGGGAAACTTTTTTTTTTTTTTTTTTTTTGTGAGGGAAAACTCTGCATAAAATAGAAGAGATAGTAACAAATTTATAGTAAGAGGGTGTAAATAAAAAGAGACAAAAATAAAGGAAGATGAAGGGAAAGAGAAATAATGATATTAATGTAGAAGATAGTGAGGAGATGAAAAGTTAAGGAAGGAAGAAAGATTGAAGAAGCAGTGGGGAGATAAAATGGTAAGGAAGAGAGAAATGTTAGAGAAATGTAGATATTAAAAAAATAAATGTTAAAAATAATTATAAGAAAATTGGAAAAAAAAAAAAAAAAAAAAAAAAAACTAAAGCTTGAAAGACTTCAACGTTGTTTTTTTTTTTTTTTTTTGGAAATGGCTCACACAAAACTCTAAAACTGAACTGAAAAGGTTTTGAGTTGGACTTGACAGTGAAACTAAATAAATAAGAGGTGGGTTGGATTAATTATACAGATTTGTTATAGAGTGATAGTGGAAGTAAATAAATAAGTAGTAGACTGCATTTATAGGGCTAAAAATTGTAAAAACAATTTTAAAATTGTAGTACAAATTATATTTTAAAAAAGAAAAAAAAAAAAAATGACGTGGCAGTTGATGTGGCGCAACGTAAGAGCAGCAGCATTAAACGCTACGCTTCAACTTTTAGTAATATATAGATTTTAAAATATATAGGAAAAATTATACAACTATCAAAATGCCGAACGTTAGAACTCATGCCCATTGCCCGTTGCTCCGTTCTATACAACAGCCCTTTCCTTCCACCATTTGCAGTTACATGTCATCGGTTGACTAGAAAAAGCCCAGAATTGAAAAAAATAGCTTAAATAAAATTGGACTCAGCTTCTGTCCAAAGATCAATGGTCACTGAACACGTTGGACACGTGTCGTGTCTAACGTGTCCAGTGACCAACTTTAGACACGTGTCTCGTATCCAACGTGTCCAGTGAATACTGGTCACTAAATAGAAACCTTGCCCAATAAAATTAAAGCACAGCTTTTGCGGGTCTCCTTTCCCTACAAAATTTAATGTTTTTTTCCCACATATAGAGAACAGGACCAAAGACTTGGAGGTGTCAACAGTTTGGTTTGGTCAAGCGCCTAATGTAATCGAAGCCTACGTATGTGCTGATGTAGCAAGATTAATTTAAGGGTAACTAAAATCTATGATAAACATTGTCCATTAAATTAATTAGACTTTTATTATCTTTCTTCTCCCGAAAAAAAAAAAGAGGAAAGAAGATAAAACTCTCACTTGACACTCGATATGATTTTGCTCTATCAAAAAAAAAAAAAAACTACAACTCTCACATACCAAGATCTACAATTGCAAAATGGGGCTAAGCAGAAGCCAAAAGCAGGAAATCTACACTCCAACCAAGAAGTCATGGTCTCATTTTGCTGTACTCCTCCTCATCATGTCAATTAAAGCCCATCAAGCCACTGCATCTGATAGCATGTACCCAGGTCAGTCTCTGGCATGGAACCAGACCCTTATTTCCAGAAGTGGAATTTTTGAAATGGGTTTCCTCAAACCTGGTAAGTCTCGCTTCTTTCTTCTAGGCATATGGTATAAAATTATATCAGAGTTTACGGTGGTTTGGGAAGCTAATCATGTATTCTCGAACCCAACACTACAACTTTCTGAGGGTGGTGACTTGTTGGTAACAGAAAAAGGAGGTGAAGATTTTTTTCTTCATAGTGGCTTGGTTTATTCTAATTATACCATTGGGAGAGGGGTGCTACTTGACAATGGAAATTTTATTTTAAAAAGTAAATTTTATAATACTGTATTGTTGCAGACTTTTGAGCCTGAGTTTACAACCGGTACATGGCTGCCAGGGGCCAAGGTGCCTGCTGTCAATACAATTACCAATGAAAGTGATGATAGTTTTCATTATCGTATTCCGTTTCTAGCTAAAGGGCAGTTCTCTGCTGAATTAGAAGTAGAAAAAGATGGAATGGGTTACTTGATATTATATTATACTATTCTTCCTGATGGCCATCTGTATAAGTATGGCAGGTATCTGTCTACAAAAGAATTGACCAACCAATACGTAAACGTGTCCTATGTTTCCAATAATTATGAAAGATATTTTATATATTCTGTCGTTCCTCCTTATAAATTCACAAGATTTGTTTTGAATGTCATCGGAGAGCTCAATCTCTATGTATAGGACAATGATTTACGCCAATGGAATTCAGTTCGGAAGACACCTTCGCAACGTTGTGAGATTTTGGGCGTCTGCGGGGACAATGGTATCTGTAATGAGCGGAATTTACCTCTTTGTGATTGCCCCAAAGGATTTAGACCAGAAGATCCAAGAAAGTGGGACTTATTTGAGGACACAGGAGGGTGTCAGAGAAGCAAGCCTTTAGAATGCTCAGATAACAAGTTCCTCACGATGCCCAATATGCGCTTTGTAGAAGCAGCAGAATATCCAGTCACCAAAAATGTTGATGAATGCAAATTAAATTGCTTAAGCGATTGTCATTGTTTCGCTTACTCTTATAACAATGGGTGTTTAATTTACCACGGAACGCTTAGAAATCTATAACAACTCTCTCCTGATGATAAGTTAGGTGGAGATTTTCATGTTCGCATTTCAACATCTGAGCCAATGGGAAGTAAATCAAGATATCAAAAAAGGTTGCTTGGATTGTTGGAGTTCTCATTGTGCTCATCCTTCTCATTGGCATTGTATTGTCAATTATTTGGAGGCATTCCACTGGTGCACTCAAGGAAGTGGAATTTTCTTTAATTATGTTTAAGTATCGAGATTTGAGAAGAGCAACAAAGAACTTCTCCCAAAAACTTGGGGAGGGCGGTTTTGGTTCTGTTTTTAAAGGGGCATTGCCAAATTCAAGAGCTATTGCAGTGAAGAAAATAAGAAGTCTAGAGCAAGGTGATAAACAATTTCATGCAGAAATTAGTACTATTGGAGCAATCCAGCATGTCAACCTTCTTCGCCTACGTGGTTTTTGTGTAGAAGTTTCAAAAAGATTTCTTGTCTATGATTTCATGCCGAAAGGTTCTCCAGAATCTCATTTGTTCCAAAAGGTTTCCAGGATATTGGATTGGAAGACAAGATATCATATTGCCATTGGGATTGCTAAAGGGTTGGCCTACCTTCATGAGAATTGTAGAGATTGTATCATACATTTTGACATCAAACCTGAGAACATATTGTTGGATGAAGAATATAATACAAAAGTGGCTGATTTTGGGCTTGCAAAGATAATTGGTCGTGACTTCAGTCGAGTTTTGACAACCATGAGGGGAACTAGGGCCTATCTAGCACCAAAATGGATTTCAGGTGAAGCTGTTACTCCAAAAGTTGATGTTTTCAGTTATGGGAAGCTTCTTTTTGAGATACTATCCGGTAGGAGAAATATAAACATGCTAGATGATGAGATATGTAACTACTTTCCAGCTCGTGTTGCAATTGCAATAAACAAAGGAGAAGACCTTCTGACACTAGTAGATGACAAATTAGAGGGCATTGCCAACATGGTAGAGCTAACTAGAGCTTGTAAAGTTGCTTGTTGCTGCATTCAAGACAATCCAAGGGATAGACCAACTATGGGCCAGGTAATTAAAATTCTTGAAGGAGTTATGCAAGTGGACATGCCTCAGGTACCTCTTTATTTCCAACGCCTGTTAGAAAATCCAACGGATGCCATTGTTGACCATGCGACTCAGACTTCTTCGAGTTCATATTAATGTAAAACAAACTATGTCTCAACTTTGTCTTTATCATTTGTGAACTCTTTTGCAGTGAAAAAATGCTTTCCCACATTTATGTAACGCAAATTAAGATAAAAAAGACTCCATTTGTTAGTAGTTAAGGAGTCAAGTGCATGTAGGTGTGCCTACCAATATGCACTTCTGTGTGACAACTTGTTTGATGTGTATTTGTTACTTTCTTTTCCTTGCCATGTTTCTTGTTAAGCCTCAAATGGAATCATAAAATGCCAATCTGCTGCTGACTGGTTTTGTGGCTGAATAGCCTTAATTTCTTTAGATCATAACTCCAATAATTCAATTGTCTTAATACCATTGAACCGTACAACCCTTAGTTGCTGTTAGGCTTTGCGGCTATTTCACTAGCTATCTGTCGTATGTAGCTATATGTTGTATGTACTGATACAGTCATATGAGAATTGTATGTTAGTATTGCTAGCAGGGTAGTTTAGTAATTGAGTAGTTGCTGCTGAGCTTTATTCAGTTAGTTAGTTCAGTTGAATTCAGTTAGTTAGTTAGTTGGTTAGCTTAGGCGGGAAATGGGATTCAGTTGTATATAAGCTACCAACATGATCAATGAGGAATTATCCAGAAAATTAGCTGAACCTGTCTCAACTTCTCTTATCTTCTTCTTCTCTAAACTCAGGAGGTTGGTTCCCTCGAAGTAATTTTCTTTCTCTTAATCCCTATATCTCTGTTCTTAACAGTTTCTTTATCATGCACAGCCTCATTTTTTGAAGAAGTTAGGCCCCCCTACATCTGGTGCCAACTGCCTAGATAGGAGCCACAAAATTCAATCCCTTATGGTTGGACTTGGGTATTAATATCCAGCTCAACCAAAGTGGAAATGGGGTTGGATTTATTTTAATTGTTCGAAACCTCTCTATCATATTATCCTCCAATTTAAATATGATGCCGAGCTTTTCAGCAAACACTAGAGCAAATGCCACTTTATTGAAGGAAGATAAATACATGATTTTTAGTGGCTTTTGTTGCCTAACAATTGTTGCTAGATTATTGTATCAAATGCTGAGGTTTGTTCTCATGACTTGAGGAGCACTGGTTCAGAAAGCATTAATACAGTGTTCGACAAAGGGTTTTTTTTTTTTTTTGAGAAGAAGCTTGACAGAGTTGACACATCATTATAACACAGAAATTCAAATAAATGTTTCACAGCAAGACTGTATTCATTGTCAACATATTCATTAATCTTCTTGTTACTTCCTCTCTGTTGCCTACAGTTTTCTAATTTAGCCCATGATAACAAGTAGAATTAGAATTCCCTCCATTTATTTTTTAAATGGAGAACCGTTTCCTAATCCTGATGCCTCTAAAATTTCTTGCAATTGATTGGGAATAAAAATTTCTTTGCCCATATAATGACCCGTGTGGAATTCACCATATTAGGCCGTTGCTGTCTGTTGCCCACGCATGAGAAGAAGCAAGACTGGTACCAGAACAATATAGAAACACTTCACCAAAGCTATGACTGTCTTTTATTTCTATGTGAAATTTACAATTTACTTTACCAAAGCTATCTTCAAGCTATTTACGGCCAAAAGATTGAATGAAAATTCAAATAATAACAAACAAACAAAAAAATAACTGTAAGCAAAAAATGGGAAAAAAATGCTAACACTCATCACATTCCAAACAATAATAAAGACAAGCAAATACTAAAATTATGCAAATTAAAGCATCAATTTCAAATTCAAGGCATTGCATGTATGAAAAATTCTAAAATATTTAAGAAAAATTATACAACTATCAAACCGCTGAATGTAGAACTCATATCTATTGCTCCATCCTATCAAAAAGCCCTTCCCTTGCACCATTTTACAGTTGAGTGGCTAAGTTTGTCCTTGTGGTCTAAACAATTATACGACTTGGTCTTTTTGAATGATCTTCTCTTGTCAAATGGGAATTTACTTTATCTATGATTTTGTGTTTATAAAAGTTGGATCCTCAAACTGGAGAATGTATGCAACGATGACACATTCCTTTCTCAAAGCATACAACAATGATAAATATCATTTCTTCTAGATTAATTTTTTTGAAATGAACTAAATTTATCTTTTGGTAATTACTTTTGAACACTTTAATTCATATTTGTTGTGGTTATTTATGTCTAATTTTTTGTAATAATATTGTAAAATGAATGCTGCTCTTCCTCTTAAAAAAATGGACTTCTGCTCTACCCTTTGATTTGAATTGTTGTCATTTAAGATTATTTAAAGTATTGTTATGGCTTTTTTTATAATAAAAAAAAGAATCCGTTAAGGGTTTTTTTTTATAGGCATTTTCCTCAATGGGATTTGAGGTTTTCTTGTTTCTTTCCTGCCAGCAGGTTGGGTTTCAACAGGGGGAAAAAGAAAGATACGGATTGTTAACTTGCCATTTGCATTATTAAGAAACTGGACATGTGGGAGAATTTTAAAAGAGATACCTATGAACAGTACCTAAAATACTGTATCTAAACATTGCCCTTTTAGTTAAATATGTCTGCCAAGAACTTTCAATGCCTACTTCAAAAGCCATGAAACAAGATTGGTGCATTGCCCCAATTTATGTTTTGTCTATCAAATATACTCATAGTCTAAATGATTGCAATGGTCCTATGTGTTTTCGACTAGATCAAAAATTGTTATTAAAATCAAGAGTTTAGCAGCAAAAATTTCAAAGTAAGACGAATAACTTATTCTGATTTGATTGTTTACTGGTCTAAATATTATATGCTATTCTATATACATCTATTGTTCTTTCAAATAAAATAACAATTAGGGCGCGTTACTTACAGTTTCCGAGGCTGATAACAATAATCAATTTGCTGGATGTTAGAACTCGTGCCCATTGCTCCATCCTATAAAACATCCCTTCCCTTCCACCATTTTACAAACTTTGTTCAATCAATTTACTACTTGGTCTTTTTTTCTTTTTCTTTTCCTAAATGATCTTATTATTTTCTTCATTACTTGCCGATTGGGAATTTATGTTGTCTGTTGTTTTGTTTTTGTGCTAAGATGTGTTTAATTCCATGACACATAATTGGGCTGTTTTGGTCCTTTTCTTGTTTACAAACTATGTAATTATTCATTTTGTTCTGGTCTATAATATTATTCAGCCAAGAAAATAAAATAAGATAAAGAAAGAGGAGATTTTTTTCTGTTTTTTTTTCAAAGAAAATGTAGAAAAGATTATTCAAATGACGTAAAATTGGTTCAACGGGAGTGACACGTGCCTCTCTAATGACCATACAAATTGTACATGTTAAAAAAAGCAATAATGACCATACAAATATTTTTGGGAGTATATGTATTACGTGTAATAATATTTTTTTTTTGGTAAACCGTGTAATAATATTTAACTTCGAAATTGTAAACATGTATAGAAACTTCATGTCTTCGGAGTAAAAGGTATTTTTGGATCATGAAAAATAGTGTTCTTTCCTCTTATATTTATGATCAGGTTTACTTATTAAATTTATAGTAAAATTTATAATAAATGATGATGCCGAAGAATCAACAGTAAGCCACACAATCCTCACGTGCTCGAAACAACACCTGCACAACACAAAGAGAGAAGACCTCATAGAGGGCAACGGTGTGATACCGGTCAAATACCCTTTGAAGATCAAGTTAAAACTTCTCACAACTCTAGAGTATCAGAGCTGAGATGAATTATGCATATCTTGGTCAGTGAGGGTATTGAGGCTTTTATAATAATAAAAGATTGACATCTTTTTCCTTGGTTTAGAAGTCTTTTCTTTATAGGAGTCCTTATAAGTGTATTTTTCGGAATCCTTTTCTAGAGTCTTTTTGACCAAACTGGGCATGGGCACAAGAAATTTCCTTATACATATGTGTGGAGATCAAGTTAGGGTTACGTCAAAACCGTCAGTCTCGCTCATCCCTTCATCATTGGCTCCATCCTAAGTTAATTCCGTCAGCTTTGTAGACTTATGTTTGTCACGTGTTGATAGATGCAAGACTGACGAGTTGGTTTGGAACGTCGCCCTACGCCTTGTCATGAGTAAGTTCCAATATTACAAAATTATCTTTATCAATAAATGTGAAAAAATTGAGCACAATTTACCCACTCCAAAATATCTAACAATTTTCCCTTTCTTCTAATTACATAGGTCAAAAAGCAACAACTTTGACAATGTTCTTGGACCATTAAAACGACTTTGATTTTCTGGACTTTAAAAAGTCCAGAACTAAAAAAAGCGACTTAAATAAAATTAAAGAGAAGAAGAAAACAGAAAGATCTCACTTGATATTCGTTATAGTATAATCTGCAATAACAATATGGCGCAAAGAAGAAGCCAAAATCAGGAAATCTGTACCACAATCAAGTTTTCATGGTGGTCTCATTTTGCTATACTCTTCCTCATCACGTCAGTACTCAAAGCCCATCTAGCCGATGCATCTGATACAATTTACCCAGGTCAATCTCTGGCACGGAATCAGACCCTTACTTCCAAAGATGGAATTTTTCAAATGGGTTTCTTCAGCCCTGGTAAGTCTCATCACTATAACTTAGGCATATGGTATAAAATGATAGCAGAGTTTACAGTGGTTTGGGAAGAAGATTCAACATACTTAGGCTTGGAGCCAGGCTCTATGGCACTAGAACTTTCTAAGGATGGACTACTGGCAATAAAAAAAAGGATTTAGAAGTGATTATCTTGGGCCTTATGACTCTTATTCTAATTCTACCATAGGGGTGCTTCTTGACAACGGAAATTTTATCCTAAGAAATAAATTAGATGATATTGTACTGTGGCAGACTTTTGAGGAAGCACTTAATACGTGGCTGCCAGGGGCCAAGCTGTTGCTTGGTTTCAATACACTTACTAATGAAACATAAACTAATTTTCTACGGTCATCTAATGCTGGTTCTCTGCTGAATTAGAAGTAGAAAAAAATGGAACGGGTCACTTGGTACTATATAATTCGGAATATCGTCCTAATTATAATACTAAATATGGTGGGTATCTGTCTAGGAAAGAATTGGCCAACCAATACATAAATGTATCATATGTTTCCAATAAGAATGGAAGCTATTTTATATACTATGTTGTTTCCCCTTATAAATTCGCAAGAATTGTTTTGAATAACATCAGGGATCTCACTCTATAAGAAACAGAGTAAAAGAGAGATTGAAAACTGAATTTACTCTTTGATTGAAAAAATGAAAGCAGTTACAAAATAATTATCACCTATGCTTTATATACACGAAAACAGGGGCTACCTCAATATGTTTAGTCCTCTCATGGAAGACTGGATTAGCAGCTATATACAAGGCTGCTTGATTATCACAGAAGAGCATAGTTGGTTTGGGGTGCTCAATTTTTAAATCCTTAAGTAATTGAAGTACCCAGATTATTTCACATGCTACACTGGCCATTGCCCTATTCTCAGCCTCTGCCAATGATCTTGAAACTACCCCTTGTTTCTTTGATCTCCATGCTATCAAACACTCTCCTAAATACACTACATATCCTGTCAGTGACCTCCTTGTATTAGGGCATCCAGCCCAATTAGCATCGCAAAAGGACTTAATGTGTAAATCATAGGTGCTTGAGAAGAAAAGTCCCTTACCCGGGGATCCTTTAATATACTGAAGGATTCTATGAGCAGCAAGTAAGTGAGGCTCTCTAGGTTTTGAGACAAACTAACTCAACCTATGCACAGCATAAGTAATGTCAGGCCGTGTCAAAGTTAAGTATAGTAGTCTCCCAATTAACCTCCTGTACATTCCAGGGTATGCTAACAACTTCCCTTCAAATTTAGAAAGCCTTAGATTCTGCTCCATAGGAAATTTAACTGGCTTTGATCCAAGAAAAACAGTATCCTTCAAAATTTCAAGTGCATACTCTCTTTGTGTCAAGCTGATGCCTGCATCAGTCCTTGCCACCTCAAGACCTAAAAAATACCTCAAAGAACCAAGGTCTTTTAAGCCAATTCTATCATCTAGTAACTTCTTCAAGCTGTTGACACAATTAGGATTGTTTCCAGTAAGTAAAATGTCATCAACATACACCAAAAGCACTGTAAAAGAAGTCCCTTAATTGTGAGTAAACAGTGAGTAATCAGATTTGGATTGAACAAATCCCATTTGAAGAATGGTTTTGGAAAATTTGTCAAACCATTGTCTTGAAGCCTGTTTAAGACCATAAAGACTTTTGTTTAATTTGCATACAACATTGGCCCCCTTGCTATGAAAACCAGGTGGCAGACACATGTACACATCTTCATTCAAATCACCATGCAACAATGCATTGTTAACATCCATTTGGTGAAGAAACCACCCTTTCACAGCAGCCAAAGTGAGTACAATCCTGACTAACACAGACTTGGCCACTAGTGAAAAAGTCGCAGAATAGTCCAAGCCAAAATTTTGTGTGAAACCCTTAGCAACCAGCCTAGCCTTATATCTTTCAATAGAGCCATCAGGGAGATATTTAACCCTATAAACCCATTTACAACCTATAGGGCTCTTACCAGGAGGTAAAGGCACCAAACTCCAAGTGTTAGTGACCTCTAAAGCCTCTATTTCCTTATCCATGGCAGCCCTCCATTCAGGATATTGCACTACCTGATGGAAAGAGGCAGGTTCTAAAGGAGTGGAATTAACTGCCATAACAAAAGACTTAAAGGTAGGCCCAAGGTGAGAATAGTCCAAATAGGCTGAAACATCATATGGCAGACCAGAGTGGGGCTTAGTACTGACAGACTTGCAAGCATACTAAGATAGGTAAGGAGGTGGTTTATGTGATCTAATGGACCTTCTGAGAGTAGGATTGGAAGTTGAAGGTGAGGTAAGTGGTGAAACAGTAGGGAAGGAACTAGGATTAGAAGTCAATGAAGGAATGCCAACAAGAGGTTCTGCAAAATCAGCTGCTGCACTAGATGATGCAGCAGGTAGGGTGCTAGGTGCATCAAGTGCTGCATCAAATGTTGCAACAAGAAGGGTGCTAGGATCCACATCAGTGGTCGAAGGAATGTCAATTGAAATAGAGGAAGGAAGATGAATAGTATCAACAGATTGAGATGATTCTGAAATACAATGAGGAAAAATGAAATCATCTAAATAAGAAAGGGAAGGTTGTGAGGAAAGAGCATTAGGGAAAATATGCTCATAGAAAATAATGTTTCTGGATATGTGAACAGAATTGGAAGTGAGATCAAGTACCTTATAGCCCTTAATGCCTTGGGGATAGCCTAAAAACACACACTTCCTAGCTCTAGGTGCAAATTTGTCTCTATTATGAGGTAAAGTTGAAATGAAACATAAGCAACCAAAAAATTTGAGATGATTATAAGATGGTGATGATTTAAAAAGAAGCTCATAAGGACTTTTGTTACCTAAAGACTTGGAAGGAAGTCTATTAATAAGGTAAACAGTAGTTAGAATGCAATCTCCCCAAAAACATAAAGGAAGTTGTGATTGGAACCTTAAAGCTCTTGCAACATTGAGAATGTGTTGGTGTTTTCTCTCAACAACAGCATTTTGTTGAGGGGTATCAACACAAGTCAACTGATGCAAAATTCCATTTGATTGAAAGAAATCCTTAAGATAGAATTCAGTTCCATTATCATTCCTTATAGTTTTGACTTTGCAATTAAACTGAGTAGACACCATAGAAACAAATTGTGGAAGATTCACTTGTGTTTCAGACTTATGTTTGAGCAAATATACCCAAGTGCATCTAGTAAAATCATCCACAATTGTTAAGAAAAATCTAAAACCATCAACAGTCTTTGTAGCAAATGGACCCCAAAGATCACAATGAAGTAAATCAAAAGGATGAGTTGAAACATGAGTGCTAGCTGTTAAAGGAAGTTTATTCTATTTTGAAAAATGACAAATATCACAACAAGAAGCAGTTTTATTGATATTAACATCATGTACAAGTTGCTTCAACAATTGAAGTTTAGAATGAGAAGGGTGTCCTAATCTACTATGCCATAAATCTGATGAAGAACCAGAAGTAACAGCAGCAGCAAGTACAAATGCAAAAGATCTACAACCTGAATCTTGCAGTAGAAATAGGCCATTGTGTGCTTTACCCAGACCAATCGTGCTCCATTGAGCAAGGTCCTGAATAAAACAACAATCACCAAGGAAAATGAGGCAACAGCAAAGTGATTTTGTGAGTTTGCTAATAGAAATCAAGTTGAATGTAAAAGAGGGCACACACAAGACATCAGTTGAAATTAAAGTAAAAGAAATATGCATTGTGCCTATGTGTGTAACTAAGACTTGTTCCCCATTAGGCAAATAGAAAAAAGTATGGACTATTGAGGTAATTGAAGTCAATTGAGCAACAGAATGAACCATGTGGTCTGTTGCTCCTATATCAATGATCCAAGTATTGGATTTATATGCTTGCCTATCAACTACTTGAGCAGCAAAGATAGAATGGGAAAGATTAGGTGGAATCCAGAAGGAATTACCTGAAAATTTTAATGAAGTAGAAGGAGAGGATGATGTGGAAGGTAAAGTATGTGGAATGGAAGGGTAAGAAGTCATAACAGAAGCAGCTTGGTGACCAGTCTAAGCATCATTGTCTGATCCAGTAGCCATATGACACTTCAGAAAATTCAGAAATTGCTTACATTGAGCCTATGCCAATGATAACTGTGGACTAACTTTCACAAAAGAACCTCCACCAAAGTGACCAACATGGTTCTGTGAAGCCAAATCTGATTGAACACCAGCACCTTGCAAAGCTACTCCAGGCAAAAAACCAGAATGCACACCACTAGACAGTAAACCAAAATGCACATTTGGATCAAATCCACAACTTCCTGTGGTTTGCATTGAAGCAACTTGATTTGCCATGGCCTTGTTACCTCCTTTTGGCTTGTAACCAGGAGGGTAACCATGGAGCTTATAGCATTTATCAGGTATGTGTCCAATGAAGCAACAATAAGTGCATACAGGCCTATCTTTCTTGCCATTACCCCCTTTACCTCCATTCTTTTGTCCTTGATGACCAAGAAAAACTCTACTATTATTCACATAAATAGCAGCAGCATCACTTAACTGAATCATGTTGAAACTTTGACCAATGTTTCTCCTCTTCTCTTCTTGCAAGATCAGAGAGCACACTTTGCTAAGAGAGGGCAAAGGTTCAATCAGTAAAATCTATCTTATAACATGGCCATAACCATCATTCAATCCCATCAAAAACCTAAAAACATGCTCCTTATGATGAGCATCAAGTTGAGAAGACTTAGAACCACAAGTACAAGCACATGTACAGATTGTAAAAGGCTGGTAATTAGCATACTCATCCCACAAGGTCTTGAATTTCGTAAAGTAAGAACTTATTGAAAGTGATCCTTGTGCAAGATGTGCAATTTCCTTCCCAAGCTCAAACAACCATGGAGTGTTACCCTTAGATAGCCTATCTTTGAGATCAATCCACAAATCTCTGGCATTGTTGATATACATAACACTAGCCTTCAAATCCAGACTAAGTGAATTCGTTAACCAAGAAAGCACTGTGGTATTGCATCTACTCCAAGAATTATACAATGAAGAAGATGAATCAGGCTCAGCAATCGATCCATCCACAAAACCAAACTTGTTTCTGGAACTTAGAGCCAAGAACACAGATCGCGCCCAACTCATGTAATTTTCTGGACCAGTGAATGGTTGCGATATGAGCATGAGACCTGGATTTTCATTCGTAGGAAGAAAGAAAGGATTATTTGCATATTCATCTACTATCGTTGCACTTGAAGGAAGTACTGAATGCGCAGTTTGAGATTGAGTGTTGGTTGTGGAATCGGAAGCCATAGATGAGAAAGAAAAGGTAAAACAAACACTAAATTCTGTTTGGGAACTGAGAAAAATGAAAAAGGACTCAGAAAACTTGCTCTGATACTATATTAGAAACAAAGTAAAAGAGAGAGATTGAAAACTGAATTTACTCTTTGATTGAAAAAATGAAAGCAGTTACAAAATAATTATCACCTATGCTTTATATACACGAAAACAGGGGTTAATAGAGGCTAACAAATTTTCCCTCCAAAAATAACTAACTAACTAATTATCAATACATCCAATTACAATTTGACATCTGTCACTTCTATTTGCTTCTTCTTGTTTCTCTAACACGTGGACTCCCCTTTAGTCTTTCCTTCTTTCTTCTTGACTCTGCTTGTTCCACCGTGTTGACCTTCTTCAATTTTAATACACTCTCTATGTATGGGATGAGGATTTACACCAATGGAATTTGGTTTGGAAGGCACCTCAACAACGTTGTGAGATTGTGGGTTTCTGCGGGGAGTATAGCATTTGCAGTCAGCAGAATGTACGTCTCTGTGATTGCCCAAAAGGATTTAGACCAACAAATCCAAGAAATTGGGACTTAGATGACTACAGTGAAGGGTGTGAGAGAAGAATTCATTTAAATTACTCAAATGACAAGTTCCTCATAATGCCCAACATGCGCTTTCCAGAAGCATCATCTCATCCAGCAGTCAAAAATGTTGAAGAATGCAAATTAATCTATGTGAGCAGTTGTTATTGTGTTGCTTACTCTTATAATAATGGGTGTTTAATTTACAAAAGAGCATGTATAATTCTACAACAACTTTCTTCTAATAAAGCGTTAGGTGGAGATTTTCATATTCGCATATCTGCATCTGAACTGGTGGGAAGTAAAACCAAGATATCGAAAAAGGCTACTTGGGTTGTTGGAGTTCTCGCTGTGCTCATTCTTCTCATTGGCATTGTATTGGCAATTATTTGGAGGGGACATTACGTTGGTGTACTGGAAGAAGTAGGTTTTTCTTTGATTCTGTTCAAGTATCAAGATTTACGAAGAGCAACAAAAAAAATCTCCCAAAAACTTGGGGAGGGAAGTTTTGGTTCTGTTTTTAAAGGGGTGTTGCCGAATTCAACAACTATTGCAGTGAAGAAGATAAGAAGTCTCGAGCAAGGTGAGAAGCAATTCCATGCAGAAGTTAGCACACTCGGAGCAATCCAACATGTCAATCTTCTTCGCCTTCATGGTTTTTGTGTAGAAGTTTCAAAAGATTTCTTGTCTATGATTACATGCCAAAAGGTTCTCTAGAATCCCATTTGTTCCAAAATGCATCCAAGATTTTGGATTGGAAGACAAGATATCAAATTGCGATTGGGATTGCCAAAGGGTTGGCTTACCTTCATGATAACTGCAGAGATTGTATCATGCATTTTGACATCAAACCTGAGAACATATTGTTGGATGCTGAATATAATCCAAAAGTGGCTGATTTTGGTCTCGTAAAAATAATTGGACGGGACTTCAGTCGTGTGCTGACCACCATGAGGGGAACTAGGGGCTATCTAGCACCAAAATGAATTTCAAGTGAAGCTGTTACTCCAAAAGTTAATGTTTTCAGTTATGGGAAGCTTATTTTCGAGATAGTATCTGGTAGGAGAAATATGGACATGCTAGATGGTGATGATGAAGAGATACGTAATACTTTCCAGCTCGTGTTGCAATTGCCATAAACAAAGGGGAAGACCCTTTGACACTACTAGATCACAAATTAGAGGGAAATGCCAACATGGAAGAGCTAATTAGAGCTTGTAAAGTTGCTTGTTGGTGCATTCAAGATGATCCAAGGGATAAACCAACTATGGGCCAAGTAATTCAAATTCTTGAAGGAGTGATGCAAATGAACGTGCCTCAAATTCCTCTATATTTCCAACGCCTTTCAGAAAATCCAATGGTAGCAATTGTTTCTCAAGAGACTGAGACTTCTTCAAGTTCATATTGATGGGCACAAGGTACTATCTCAACTCTGTTTTTACCATCAGTTCACTTTTTGTAGTCAAAATAAAGCTTATCATTCCTTTTATCTATTGCAAATCAATCAATATTATATATAAAAGCAAAGACCTCATTGTGTGAGGGTCTAAGCTTTTGCCAAGTGGCACCTCCTATGAAGTTTCTCTACAATCATCCAATTCGCCCATTAATTGACTGAGTTTACACCACAATTCTCTCTCTTCTTCATGTCTTTTAGTATACCAAATGTTTCAGTTTTTTTTTTTTTAAAGGGATACTAATAACTAATGAGATCGGGATAGATACTCTTCTAGCATTTCTGTTGCCTAAATTACACAAATCCATATCTTTTATTTACTATAATCATTATTATTTTATTTTATTCTATGGGAATCCTTATTATTTTACGGTGATGAATTTACATACAAACATCTCATAAACAAAGTCTCCCTCTGTTAGTATTTTTTTATTTTGGGTACGGCAAGTTTTTACGTTAGTTATATAAAAAGTTTCTGCCTTTATGATTGTGTAGATGCATTAATCACAGCTTGCCTCCAAAATGATGTTTTGGTTTTTGCCTTTTTGTTTTCACATTATGTACATTATCAAAACTCTGCAATAATGATTAACGTAGGATTTTCTAAACCTTTGACTCCAACTCCCCAACCTCTCTCTCACGCTTTGCCTTCCCCTCTCAACTTTGACTATATGCCTCCATTCCCTTTCTTTCTCTTCAAAAAAAAAAAAAAAAAAACCTTTAATAGTTAATTTTCCTAAACTACTGCTACTCTCAAATTTTGTTTCCATACTCACAATTTTTTAAAACACCAGGCCAATGGAAGAAACCTATTGCTTTTGTGATCTTTTGTTGTAGCCAGTGGCTATCCATCGCACATTAAGTGGCCTTGACACGTATGAGTTCAAGCTATCTTTTGTTACTTTCAAAAATTCATTTCTTCACTTACAATTGGTAGGGTTAAGATCGTGAGATTCTGTGTTTTTTTTTTTTTTTTTTTTTGATACAAGATACAATTCTTTTATAGGTTGTGTTATTGTGTATATCGATTTTCAAAAGATGCTTGAAATCTAGAACTGAGAAGTCGATAATTGTTTATTGTAGTGCAAAAGTCTCATTGTCATTGTCCTTTCAAGATTGTTTAATTTTAGCATATGGCTTGAGTATACTGGGATATTTTCAAAATAAACAAAAGCTAAACCTACTGTAAATCATAAATTGGATTATAGGGATCAAGCAGTTATCATTTAGGGTGGAGGGTTTTTTTTTTTTTTTACAAGATAGAAATTCTACTCTAGCCAAATTTAAATGTATATATATGTGTAAATCTCTCTATTGGAAACTTAAACTTCAGCCCTTACCTCCCATACCCTACAAACATTAATACTTATGAAGTGACCATCACACTAGGAGTGTGCAATGGTAGGGTGGAGGGGATTTAGTCAATGGCAATTGAATTTGCAGTGGAAAAACAACACAACTATTCAATCTACATTCTTTAGACTCCAAAGCTTCTTTCTCGAGTAAGTCTCTTGATATTTCAATAAAGAAATACATATTGACTTTTTTCCTACAATAAATTGAGTTTTGGGGTTTTTTTTTTTTTTTTTTTTTTTGAGTTTTGGTTTAATGATGATTGTATAATGATCTATATGTTGTGTGTGCTTTCTTTTCTATGAATTTCAATAATGTATGAATCAAGGATTTTAGCATTTGGTTCATTAAGGTTTTTTTTTTTTTTTAAATTCTAAATTTCATCTTTTCTTCATTATTTTGTTTAGCTTTTGTTACTTCTTATAATGAACTCATTACTAACAAAAAGTTCTATAACAATTATGGTATAATATATGTACAACATTTTCCAAACTTATCTTACATAAAACATTACAATATTATCCGTGTATCGCACGAGCAACTTACTAGTTATAATAAAGGGATTCCACAATTGTTAGAAGCTAAGGAGCCAAGTGCATAAAAATAAATGTAATTTCGACCATTATGGGTGCCAAAAGCAATAAAGTGTGCTTCTTTGTTTCTCTTTTGGAGGCTATTTTTCATTGGAGACTCTGTTTTTGTCTTCTGTTTTGTATCTGGTATCCAAAAAAATTAAAAAATTAAAATGTGGCCCAGGGCATGCAAGTGTCTCTACCTATGACAATTTGTTTGTTGTGTATTTGTTGAAAGACCACGAGAAAACGTGTGAATGTTATTTTAGTACAACTGGTTGAAGAGGAACTTAAAAAAAATAAAAATAAATAAATAGAATATACAAACAATCACTAAGCAGCTCATTATCGATTTTTTAGACCATTTCTAACATACCATTCTTTCTTCTATTTTACATGAAATCTGCAAATGATTTTGCCTCGTCTTTGCAATCAATCTTTCACCAAACTCTTTGGTCAAACCCAAAATTTTCAATGTTATACCCCAACTTTCACTAAATAAAGAATTTATCATAACACAGTTAAAGCTTTGAGGGCACCCAAAACCATGCTCAATTTATTCTCTTCGATATATCATTAGCTCCAGAATGTTAATATTAATATTCAAAACATTACAATAGAATTGAAAGAATGTTCATATTACCAAAAAAAATACAAAATGAAGAGGATTTTTTTTTTTTTTTGAAAAGAAAAACAAGAGGAATTTAATTGTAAGAGATACAAACACAAATACTTTTGCTGCTTGTTCAACAACAAATAGGGGACTAAATTAAGTTATCAATCCATTCTTATTAGTTATTACACTACAGACACTTAAAATCTTGAGTGCACTCTTTTGTAATGAAAATGATGCCTGTCCATCCCTTATCTAATGCTGTTATTGTTCCTTTTATGTAATGCAATTTAAGATAGAAAGACTCCACTGTCCTTAGTAACTAATGAGCCAAGTGCATCGCCCCAGCAACAAAGCCTTCATAAACAACCTTACCATAATACTTGAAATTAAATTTTTTTTTTTTTTTTTTTAATTGATTGGGAAAACAATTTCCACACCCATAATGGCTCACATAAGCAAGATATGGAGCAAACCGTTATGGATTTAAAAATAGCATTACATTTGTTTGGGCAGAAAATGTATTGTGAAGATTGATGTCTAAGTTTTCCTGTGTTTGATAGCATTAAAAAATGTGGGCAAAAGAAAAGTCAAGTTGGTCAACACAAAACACAAACAAAATTTTGCATTGTTTTCCAAAACTTGTTCATAGGTGTCTTTTAAAGTAGGATTTGTTTATCTTGGTTTTATAATGCTTATTTGTGCTCCTTCCTCACAAGAGAACCAAGCAAGGAACAAGTTAAGCTAAACAAAAAATTGATTCATTAAACTGACGAGAGTTCACACATCATGACCAATTGATACAGTATGAGAGATTTTCTAGAAAGTCTTTTAAAGAAGGAATGAGCGCTTTGCCCTAGCTCATACTTTAAATACTATTAATATTCTAAATAACAACTCGACTGATTAAAGCTATCGATGAGGTAAATAGTAGATCCCTACGTGATAAAAAACAAAAACAAAATAGAAACTGCACTCATACTTTAAATTTCTTAATCAATGAACTCTTTGCTAAATCCATGCTTAAGGAAACAAGAGTAGGATGAGTGTTATAATATATTCCAATACTGAATCTAAGCTCTATTTGGCTTGATATTTTGTTGCCTTGGTGGGTGTTCATTTGTTCTATTTTTAATATCTTTTAGGTATGTATTTTGAAGCTAAGAATGTTTAACTTAATAATTTTTTTTGTGTAATGATGCTCATATATATCATTATAATTTTACAATTTTTTTTTAATATATAGAGTTTCAACCTATAATCATCAAACTAAGACACCAATCAGTTTTCGATGTAAGATGGAATTGAATCCCAAATTTTTTATTCAAATCTTAGATACTGGAACCCACTCACAACTTTTTTAAATTAACCTATCAACTTACACAAGAGTCATGAAAATAATAATAATAAGAATGATAAATTGATAAGCTAATCTAAAAATGTACTAAAATTATTGTGAATTTTCTCTATGTACCCGGTGAACATTAAAGGTGATTGTTGACCCTGATCATGGTAGGCACGTTTGTTAGGCATAGTTTGTATGTTGTATAATATGATGGGTTGTATGGCAGTAGTCTGTGATGCAGAGGATGTGATGTAGTGTTGTGATGCAGAGACTATGATGCAGCAGTAGTCTATGACTAGTCTGGATAGTGTAAAGGCTGTGATGGTGTGTTAGTAGTATATGTGCCTAAGTGTCCATATGAGAGTGGTACATTAAAGTTGGTTAGGACTGTGCAAGTCAGTTAGAGTTAGTTAGAGACTTATTGGTCATTAACAGCTGTTTTGGTGTTGTATAAGAGACCAATAAGTTGTATATTGGGTAATCAAGCAAGTTTATTTTTCAATGCAACCTTTCCCTTTTCTTTTCTCTATCCTTTCCTTTTTATCAATTTTGGAGGCCTAGTTGGCCTCGAATCCAGCTACATGATAAATCCATAAATTCAATCCTAACAATTGGTATCAGAGCATCATTCCTATGCTACCATGACTGTGACACGAGTTGTTGCTATGAATACAGTGAATAAAGCCATTGCTTCTCTCCGTACTACCTCTGATCACCATAACAAGGACATCCAAGAAATACAAAAGATTCAAGACATTCATACCAAAACCTTGAATGATATGAATCAAAACATCTGTGCGATTTTACAGAGTTTGAATTCCATAGATGAAAATTAGAATTCACCTCAGAGAAATGTGCAATCAAATTCAATTCCAAGTTCTTCAACCTTGTCACTTGCCAGGTCTGTGAAGTTGGATTTTCCACGATTCTCAAGGGTTGATCCTGCTAATTAGGTTTACAAAGCCAACCAGTATTTTGGGTATTACCAAACCCCAATTGCAGAAAAGCTATTGATAGCTTCCTTTCACATGGATTTGGAGGCATTGATTTGGTTTCAAAAAGCAGAAGAAGCAAGGGTGTTCTCAGATTGGGAATCCTTTGTACCAGCTTTGCATGTGAGATTTGAAACTAGTTCCTACGATGATCCTATGGAGGTGCTGACCAGGATGAGGCAAACTTCAACTGTGGCCTTGTATAAGGCAGAATTTGAAGCTGTGTCTAACAGAGTCAAAGGGCTTTCTCCTTTACATAAGCTTAGCTGCTTCTTGAGTGGTTTAAGGGATGAAATAAGGTTATCTGTAAGAATGCTCAATCCTCAGTCCTTGAATGAAGCTTTTGGATTAGCCAAGATTCAAGAAGAATATGTGTGGAGCAGTAGGAAGAGCATAAAGAGTCATCAAAAATCAGGTAACACTTCAATTCTTGGTTTACCTAAGAGTAATGCAGTGAACCAAAAATATCAGCTAAGAGAATTACTCCTGCTCAAATGGATGAAAGGAGAAAGAAAGGGTTGTGCTATGCCTAGGCATAAGTGTAAAAATGTTAAATTGTTTCTTTTAGAGGGGATTGATATAATACCAAGATTGCAATCTGAAGTGCAAATTATTGAGGTGGATGAGGAAGTGGGCAGTGATTTTAATAAACAAATTGAACAAGAAGAAGATGTGGGAATTACATTGTATGCTTTAACTGGGACTCCTACACCAGGCACTATGAAGGTTAGAGGCAAGATTAATGGCAGTGGGTTAGTGATACTGGTTGACGCAGGTCGTACCCATAATTTTGTGGATGCATTAGTGGTCTCTAGTTTACAGTTAAAGGTTGATGTTTCAAGAATTTTGGAAGTTAAGGTGGCTAATGGTACTGTGGTGAGAACTCAAGGTTTTTGTAGTAGTGTACTAGTGTGTGTGGAAGGAGTAGAATTTTGTGTTCAATTTCATGTTTTGACATTAGAAGGTTGTGATGATGTGTTAGGCACTCAGTGGTTAAGTACCTTGGGTGTAATACACTAGAATTTTCAGTTGTTAACTATGAAATTCCACTATAAGGATCAACAGGTCTTGTTGCAAGGTTTAAGTCCCTCTTCAAACACTTCCTTCATGGAATGTAATCGGTTGCTTAAGGGATCAGTAAGGAAGGGTTTACTGCTTCAAATTACTCCTGCAGCTGATGTGGTGTTGGAAGATAGTGTACCTGTAGAAGTGGAGTTGTTATTGCAGGAATTTGGAGAGGTTTTTGAGACTCCTACTGGTTTACCACCTGTGAGGGGTCATGAACACCAGATTACTCTCATGGAGGGCTCTCAACCAGTTTGCCAGAGACCCTATAAATACCCTTTCTATCAAAAGAATGAAATTGAGAAGATTGTGAGAGAATTGTTGTCTGTTAGGTCAATTAGAAACAGCACCAATCCTTTTGCTTCACCTGTCTTGTTAGTAAGGAAGACAGATGGGTCTTGGAGGATATGCATTGACTATAGAGCATTGAACAACATCACTATGAAGGATAAGTTTCCAATTCCAGTCATTGATGAGCTGTTAGATGAGTTGAATGCAACAACTGTCTTTTCCAAGCTTGATTTAAGATAAGGATACCATCAAATCAGGATGAAGGAGGAGGATGTGCCTAAAACAGCCTTCAAAACACATGAGGGACATTATGAGTTCTTGGTAATGCCATTTGGCTTAACCAATGCCCCCTCAACCTTCCAATCCTTGATGAACCAAGTTTTTAAGCCTTATCTCAGAAAATTCGTTTTAGTTTTTTTTTTTTTTTTATGATATCTTGGTTTATAGCACTTCTTTATTTGAGCATGTGACCCATTTAAGATTTGTTTTAGAGGTTTTAGCCTTAAATAAATTGTATGCTAAAAGGTCCAAATGCAAATTTGCTTGTAATGAAGTGGAGAACTTAGGGCATGTCATCACTAGTGCTAGGGTTCACACTAAGCCTAAGAAGACTACTACATGGTTTTTGGGGCTCAAAGGTTACTATAGAAAATTTGTTAAGGGATATGGACAGATTGCTGCTCCCTTAATTGCACTATTGAAGAAGGATGCATTTTCTTCGTCTGAGGAGGCTAAGCAAGCTTTCCAGAAATTGAAGGTTGCCATGGTTCAAGCTCCTATGCTAGCTCTTCCAAATTTTGATAAGCCATTTTTCATAGAGTGTGATGCCTCGGGCAAAGGGCTAGAAGCAGTTTTGATGCAACAAGGCAGGCCTATTGCCTTTCATAGCCAAGCCCTCAAAGGTAGGAATTTGGCCCTGTCTACCTATGAAAGGGAGTTATTAGCTCTAGTTACTGCTGTCAAAAGGTGGAGAGCTTACTTGGTTGGTAGACCCTTCATTGTTAGAACTGATCAACAAAGTCTTAAGTACCTATTAGAGCAGAAAATTGGTACTCCTACTCAACAGAAGTGGTTTGCCAAATTATTAGGATATGCATTTGTGGTTCAATATAAAAAAGGTAAGGATAACCTTGTGGCTGATGCATTGTCTAGAAAAGTTGAAATTGAGGATGATTTGGCTGCTGCTGTGCTATCTAGTAAGGCTGAATATGCTAATCTTACTTATAAGGATGATTTAGACTCTCAAGAGGAAGTTTTGTGTATGCTTTCCTTTCCTTCCCCAGCTTGGTTGATTGATCTCAAAACAAGCTATGCCACGGATCAGCAGGTGCAGGGTATTCTACAAGCCTTAAGTTCAAGGTAGGCTGCTCCTAAGGGTTATTCTCTACAGAATGGCTTGTTATTGTATAAAGGGAGGATCTACCTAGGCACTTGTGAAGCTTGGAAGACTGTTGTTCTGCACCAGGTTCATGACAATCCATTAAGAGGTCACTCAGGATTTCTTAAGACCTTGCATAGGGTTAAAAGAGATTTTTATTGGCCTGGGTTAAGGGCAGATGTGAGGAAGTTGGCCCGAGAGTGTGACACTTATCAAAGATTGAAGTATGAAACTTGTAATCCAGCTAGTCTCCTGCAACCTCTACCAATACCAGAAAAGCCTTGGATGGATGTGAGTATGGATTTTGTTGAAGGACTCCATAAATCTCAGTTGAAGGATGTGGTGTTAGTGGTGGTAGACAGATTCACTAAATTTATTCATTTTGTGCCCTTGTCACACCCTTATTCTGTAGCCAAGTAGCTCAACTATATATGCAATATGTCTTTAAATTGCATGGCATGCCTACCACAATTGTGAGTGACAGGGACCCTGTATTTACATCACACTTTCGGCAAGAGTTGATGAGGCTACAAGGTGTGCAGCTTGCCATGTCTTCAGCTTATCACCCCCAAATAGATGGCCAAACTGAGGTAGTCAATAAAAGTTTAGAGCATTACCTAAGGGCTTTTGCTACAGACAGACCACAATCTTGGGTGGAGTGGTTACCCTTAGCTGAATTCTGGTTCAATACCAATTTTCATGTCTCTCTTAAGATGACACCTTTTGAGACCTTATATGGTTTTGCTCCACCAAGACGCTTGGACTACATTCCTAGCACTACTAAGGTAGACAGTATGGAGGTGCATTTGAGAACCAGACAGCAGCTCATTTCCTTATTGAAGCAGAGCTTGGTGGCCGCTCAAGAGAAAATGAAGGTTGTTGCTAATAAGCATAGGACCATGAGGGAGTTTGCAGTGGGTGATTGGGTGTACCCCAAGTTGCAGCCAAACAAATAGATGTCATTAAGGCATAAACGTTTGGGGAAGTTATCACCTAGATATTATAGTCCTTTTCAGATATTGCAAAAGGTTGCTAGTGTTTCTTACAAACTGGATTTACCCCCTGAATCAAGACTCCATTCCACCTTCCATGTTTCATGTTTAAAGTAGAGGTTGGGTCAACATGTGGTGCCTCTTCCTTCCTTACCCCCTGTGGATTCTGAGGGCATTATCAGACCAGAACTTCTTGTTGTTTTGCAAGAGAGGTCTTATCAGTTGAGGCATAGAACTGTTACTCAAGTCTTAATTCAGTGGCAATGGGAAGGTACTGAGAATGCTACTTGGGAGAATTTGTACCAGCTACAACAACAATTTCCTCACCTTGTCGGCAAGGTGTTTTAATTAAGGGGGGGTATTGTAAGGCATAGTTTGTAGGTTGTATAATAAGATGGGTTGTATGGCAGTAGTCTGTGATGCAGAGGCTGTGATGCAGTGTTGTGATGTAGTACTGTGATGCAGATGCTATGTTACAGTACTGTGATGTAGAGGCTATGATGCAGCAGTAGTCTACGACTAGTCTGGATGGTGTAAAGGCTATGATAGTGTGTTAATAGTATACATGCCTAAGTGTCCATATGAGAGTGGTACATTAGAGTTGGTTAGGATTGTGCAAGTCAGTTAGAGTTAGTTAGAGACTGATGGGTCATTGACAGTTGTTTTGGAATTGTATAAGAGACCAATGAGTTGTATAGTGGGTAATCAAGCAAGTGTATTTTTCAATGCAACCCCCAGAATCAAGACTCCATTCCACCTTCCATGTTTCATGTTTAAAGCAGAGGTTGGGTCAACATGTGGTGCCTCTTCCTTCCTTACCCCCGTGGATTCTAAGGGCATTATTAGACCAAAACCTATTGTTGTTTTGCAAGAGAGGTCTCATCAGTTGAGGCATAGGGCTATTACACAAGTCCTAATTCAGTTGTAGGGGAAGGTACTGTGAATTTGTACCAGCTACAGCAACAATTTCCTCCCCTTGTGCGTAAGGTGTTTTAATTGGGGGGGAGGGGTATTGTTAGGCATAGTTTGTATGTTGTATAATATAATGGGTTCTATGGCAGTAGTCTGTGACGCAAAGGCTGTGATGCAGAGGTTGCGATGAAGAGGCTGTGATGCAGTGCTCTAATGTAGACGCTGTGATGCAGTGCTCTGATGCAGAGGCTATGATACAGTGCTGTGATGTAGAGGCTACGATGCAGTAGTAGTCTATGACTAGTCTGGATAATGTAAAGGTTATGATAGTGTGTTAGTAGTATATGTGCCTAAGTGTCAAAACGAGAGTGGTACATTAGAGTTGGTTAGGACTGTGCAAGTCAGTTAGAGTTAGTTAGATACTGATGGGTCATTGACAGTTGTTTTGGTGTTGTATAAGAGACCAACGAGTTGTATAGTCGGTAATCAAGCAAGTGTATTTTTCAATGCAACCCCCTGAATCATTACTCCATTCCATCTTCCATGTTTCATGTTTAAAGTAGATGTTGGGTCAACATGTGGTGCCTCTTCCTTCCTTACCCCCTTATGGACTCTAAGGGTATTATCTGTCCAGAACCTGTTGCTGTTTTGCAAGAGAGGTCTCATAAGTTAAGGCATAGGACCGTTACTCAAGTCTTAATTCAGTGGCAAGGGGAAGGAATTGAGAATGCTACTTAGGAGAATTTGTACCAGCTGCAGCAACAATTTCCTCACCTTGTAGGCAAGGTGTTTTAATTGGGGGGGGGGGTATTGTTAGGTGTAGTTTGTATGTTGTATAATATGATTGGTTGTATGAAAGTAGTTTGTGATGTAAAGGCTTTGATGCAGAGGTTGTGATGCAATGCTGTGATGAACTGGCTATGATGCAGTGCTGTGATGTAGAGGCTATGATGCAGTGCAATGATGTAGAGGCTGTGATGCAGTAGTCTATGACTAGTCTGGATAGTGTAAAGGCTGTGATAGTGTGTAAGTAGTATACGTCCCTAAGTGTCCATGTGAGAGTTGTACATTAAAGTTAGTTAGGACTGTGCGAGTCAATTAGAGTTTGTTAGAGACTGATGGGTCATTGATAATTGTTTTGGTGTTGTATAAGAGACCAATTAGTTGTATAGTGGGTAATCAAGCAAGTGTATTTTTCAATGCAACCCATTAAATCAAGACTTCATTCCACCTTCCATGTTTCATGTTTAAAACAAGGATTAGGTCAACGTGCGATGCCTCTTTCTTCCTTCCCCCTGTGGATTCTGAGGGCATTATCAGACCAGAACCTGTTATTTTTTTGCTAGAGAGGTCTCATCATTTGAGCCATAGGACTGTTACTCAAGTCTTAATTCAGTGGCAAGAGATGGTACTGAGAATGCTACTCTAGAGAATTTGTACCAGTTGCAGCAATAATTTCCTCACCTTGTGGTCTAGGTGTTTTAATTGGGGGGGGGGGGGTATTGTTATGCAGAGTTTATACGTTGTATAATATGATGGATTGTATGGCAGTAATTTGTGTTGCAGAGGCTGTAATGCAGAGGCTGTGATGCAATGCTGTGATGTAGTTTTGTGATGCAGAGGCTATGTTGTAGTGCTATGATGCAGAGGTTGTGATGCAGTGTTGTGATGTAGAGGCTATGATGCAGTGCTGTGATGTAGAGGCGATGATACAGTAGTAGTCTATGACTAGTCTGCACAGTGTAGAGGCTGTGATAGTGTGTTAGTAGTATACGTGCCTAAGTGTCCATATGAAAGTGGTACATCAGAATTGGTTAGGACTATGCAAGTCAGTTAGAGATTGATGGGTCATTGACTGTTGTTTTGGTGTTGTATAAGAGACCAATGAGTTATATAATAGGTAATCAAGCATATGTATTTTTCAATGATACCCCCTGAAACAAGACTCCATTCCACCTTCTATAATTCATGTTTAAAGTAGAGGTTGGATCAACATGTGGTGTCTCTTCCTTCCTTCCTTGCCCTCTATAGATTCTGAGAGCATTATCAGACCAGAACCTGTTGCTGTTTTGCAAGTGAGGTCTCATAAGATGAGGCATAGGACTGTTACTCTAGTCTCAATTATGTGGCAAGGGGAAGGTATAGAGAATGATACTTAAAAGAATTTGTACCAGCTGCAGGAACAATTTCCTCACCTTATGGGCAAGGGGTTTTTATTTAGGGGGGGTATTGTTAGGCAGAGTTTGTGTGTTGTATAATATGATGGGTTGTATGGCTGTAGTCTGTGATGCAGAGGCTATGATGCAGTACTGTGATGCAGAGGCTATGATGCAATGTTGAGATGCAATGCTGTGATGCATAGGCTATGATGTAGTGTAGTGATGCAGAGGCTATGATGCAACAGTAATCTATGACTAGTCTCGATAGTGTAAAGGCTGTGATAGTGTGTTAGTAGTATATGTGCCTAAGTGTCCAAATGAGAGTTGTACATTAGAGTTGGTTAGGACTGTGCGAGTCAGTTAGAGTTAGTTAGAGACTAATGGGTCCTTGATAATTGTTTTGGTGTTGTATAAGAAACCAATAAGTTGTATAGTGGGTAATCAAGCAAGTGTATTTTTCAATGCAACCTCCTGAATCAAGACTCCATTCCACCTTCCATTTTCCATGTTTAAAGCAGAGGTTGGGTCAACATGTGGTACCTCTTCCTTCCTTACCCCCGTGGATTCTGAGGGCATTATCAGACCAGAATCTGTTGCTGTTTTGCAAGAGAGGTCTCATTAGTTAAGGCATAGGACTGTTACTCAAGTCTTAATTCAATGGTAAAGGGAAGGTACTGAGAATGCTACTGGGGAGAATTTGTACCAACTGCAGGAAAAATTTCCTCACAATGTGGGCAACATGTTTTAATTTGGGGGGGAGGGGTATTGTTAGGCATAGTTTGTATGTTGTATAATATGATGGGTTGTATGGTCGTAGTCTGTGATATAGAGGCTGTGATGCAGAGGCTATGATGCAGTGATTTGATACAGAGGCTATGATGCAGTTCTGTGACACAAAGGCTATGATGCAATGTTGTGATGCAGTGCTGTGATGCAGAAGCTATGATGTATAAGCTATGATGCAGTGCTGTGATGCAGAGGCTATGATGCAGCAGTAGTCTATGACTAGTCTAGATAGCGTAAAGGCTATAATAGTGGGTTAGTAGTATACGTGCCTAAGTGTCCACATGAGAGTGGTACATTAGAGTTGGTTAGGAATGTGCAAGTCAATTAGAGTTAGTTAGAGACTGATAGGTCATTGACAGTTGTTCTGGTGTTGTATAAGAGACCAATGAGTTGTATATTGGGTAATTAAGCATGTGTATTTTTCAATGCAACCCCCTGAATCAAGACTCCATTCATCCTTCCATGTTTCGTGTTTAAAGCAGAGGTTGGATCAACATGTGGTGCCTCTTCCTTCCTTGCCCCCTTGTGGATTCTGAGGGCATTGTCAGACCAGAACCTACTGTTTTTTTGCAAGAGAGGTCTCATAAGTTGAGGCATAAGACCGTTACTCAAGTCTTAATTCTGTGACAAGGGGAAGGTATAGAGAATGCTACTTGGGTGAATTTGTACCAGCTACAGCAACAATTTCCCCTCCTTGTGGGCAAGGTGTTTTAAGTTGCCGAGGGGGTATTGTTAGGCATAGTTTGTATGTTGTATAATATGGTGGGTTGTATGGCCGTAGTCTGTGATGCAGAGGTTATGATGTAGTGTAGTGATGCAGTGCTATGATGTCGAGGCTATGATGTAGTGCTATGATGAAGAGGCTGTAATGCAAAGGCTATGATGCAACAATAGTCTATGACTAGTCTGGATAGTGTAAAGGCCGTTATAGTGTGTTAGTAGTATACGTGCCTATGTGTTCATATGAGAGTTGTACATTAGAGTTGGTTAGGACTGTGCAAGTCAATTAAAGTTAGTTAGAGACTGATGGGTCATTGACAGTTGTTTTGGTGTTGTATAAGAGACCAATGAGTTGTATAGTGGGTAATCAAGCAAGTGTATTTTTCAATGCAACGCCCTGAATTAAGACTCCATTCCACCTTCCATGTTCCATGTTTAAAGTAGAGGTTGGGTCAACTTGCGGTTCCTCTTCCTTCCTTACCCCCGTGGATTCTGAGGGCATTATCAGACCAGAACCTGTTGCTGTTTTTCAAGAGAGGTCTCGTCAGTTGAGGCATAGGACTGTTACTTAAGTCTTAATTCAGTGGCATGGGGAAGGTACTGAGAATGCTACTTGGGAGAATTTGTACCAGCTGCAGCATCAATTTCCTCACCTTGGGGGCAAGGTGTTTTAATTTAGAGGGGGGGTTTTGCTAGGCATAGTTTTTATGTTGTATAATGTGATGTGTTGTATGGCCATAGTCTGTGATGCAGATGTTGTGATGCAGAGACTGTGATGCAATGCAGTGATGCAGTGCTGTGATGTAGAGGCTGTGATGCAGTGCTGTGATGCAGAAGCTATGATGCAACAGTAGCCTATGACTAGTCTAGATAGTGTAATGGCTATGATAGTGTATTAGTAGTATACGTGCCTAAGTTTCCACATGAGAGTGGTACATTAGAGTTGGTTATGACTGTGCAAGTCAGTTAAAGTTAGTTATAGACTGATGGGTCATTGACAGTTGTTTTGGTGTTGTATAAGAGACCAATGAGTTGTATAGTGGGTAATCAAGCAAGTTTATTTTTCAATGCAACCCTTGAATCAAGACTCCATTCCACCTTCCTTGTTTCATGATTAAAGTAGAGGTTGGATCAACATGTGGTGCCTCTTCCTTCCTTGCCCCCTGTGGATTCTGAGGGCATTATCATACCAGAATCTGTTGATGTTTTACAAGAGAGGTCTCATTAGTTGAGGCATAGGACTGTTACTCCAGTCTTAATTCTGTGGCAAGGGGAATGTACAGAGAATGTTACTTAGGTGAATTTGTACCAGCTGCAAAAACAATTTCCCCACCTTGTGGGCAAGGTGTTTTAATTTGGGGGAGGGAGAGTATTGTTAGGAGTAATTTGTATGTTGTATAATATGATGTGGTTTATTGTCGTAGTCTGTGATGCAGATGTTGTGATGTAGAGGTTGTGATGCAATGCAGTGATGCAGTACTGTGATGCAGAGGCTATGATGCAGCGCTGTGATGCAAAGGTTGTGATGCAGAGGGTGTGATGCAATGCGGTGATGCAGAGGCTATGATGCAGTGCAGAAGCTATGATGCAGCAGTAGCCTATGACTAGTCTGGATAGTGTAATGGCTATGATAGTGTGTTAGTAGTATACGTGCCTAAGTGTCCATATGAGAGTGGTACATTAGAGTTGGTTAGGACTGTGCAAGTCAGTTAGAGTTAGTTAGAGATTGATGGATCATTAACAGTTGTTTTGGTGTTGTATTAGAGACCAATGAGTTGTATAGTGGGTAATCAAGCAAGTGTATTTCTCAATGCAACCCCCTGAAGCAATACTTCATTCCACCTTCCATGTTTCATGTTTGAAGCATTGGTTAGATCAACATGTGGTGCCTCTTCCTTCCTTGCCCCCTGTGGAATCTGAGGGCATTATCGGACCAGAACCAGTTGCTGTTTTGCAAGAGAGGTCTCACAAGTTGAGGCATAAGACTATTACTCAAGTCTTAATTCTATGGCAAGGGGAAGGTACTGAGAATGCTACTTGGGTGAATTTTTACCAGCTGCAGCAACAATTTCCCCTCTTTGTGGGCAAGGTGTTTTAATTTGCGAGGGGGGGCATTGTTAGGCATATTTTGTATGTTGTATAATATGATGGGTTGTATGGCCATAGTCTGTGAGATGCTGTGATGTAAAGACTGTGATGTAGTGCAATGATGCAATACTGTGATGCAGAGGCTGTGATGCAGTGCTGTGATGCAGAGATTATGATGCAGTGCAATGATGTAGAGGCTATGATACAGCAGTAGTCTATGACTAGTCTAGATTGTGTAAAGGCTGTTATAGTGTGTTAGTAGTATACATGCCTAAGTGTCCATATGAGAGTTGTACATTAGAGTTGGTTAGGACTGTGTGAGTCAGTTAGAGTTAGTTAGAGACTGATGCGTCATTGATAATTGTGTTGGTTTTGTATAAGAGACCAATGGGTTGTATAGTGGGTAATCAAGCAAGTGTATTTTTCAATGCAACCCCTTGAATTAAGACTCCATTCCACCTTCCATGTTTCATGTTTAAAGCAGAGATTAGGTCAACATATGGTGCCTCTTCCTTCCTTCCCTCTGTGGATTCTAAGGGCATTATTAGACCAGAACCTATCGTTGTTTTGCAAGAAAGGTCTCATCAGTTGAGGCATAAGACTGTTACTCAAGTCTATTCAGTGGCAAGGGAAGGTACTGAGAATGCTACTTTGGAGAATTTGAACCAGCTGCAGCAATAATTTCCTCACCTTATGGGCTAGTTGTTTTAATTGGGGAGAGGGGTATTGTTAGGCAGAGTTTGTATGTTGTATAATATGATGGGTTGTATGGTAGTAGTCTGTGACGCCGAGGCTATTATGCAGAGGCTGTTATGCAGTGCTGTGATGCAGTTCTGTGATGCAGAGGCTGTGATGCAGAGGCTATGATGCAGTGCTGTGATGTAGAGGCTATAAAGCAACAGTAGCCTATGACTTGTCTGGATAGTGTAATGGCTGTTATACTGTGTTAGTAGTATACGTGCCTAAGTGTCCATATGAGAGTGGTACATTAGAATTGGTTAGGACTGTGCAAGTCAGTTAGAGTTAGTTAGAGACTGATGGGTCATTGACAGTTGTTTTGGTGTTGTATAAGAGACCAAAGAGTTGTATAGTGGGTAATCAAGCATGTGTATTTTTCAATGCAACCCCCTGAATTAAGACTCCATTCCACCTTCCATGTTTCATGTTTAAACCAGATGTTGGATCAACTTGTGGTGCCTCTTCCTTCCTTACCCCCTGTAGATTTTGTGGGCATTATCTGTCCAAAACCTGTTACTATTTTGTAAGAGAGTTCAAATCAGTTGGGGCATAGGACTGTTACTTAAGTCTTAATTCAATGGCAAGGGGAAGGTATTGAGAATGCTACTTGGGAGAATTTGTCCCAGCTACTACAATAATTTCCTCACCTTGTGGGCAAGGGGTTTTAATTTTTTGGGGGGTATTGTTAGGCATAGTTTATATGTTGTATAATATGATGGGTTGTATAGCAGTAGTCTTTGATGCCGAGGCTGTGATGCAGAGGCTGTGATGCAGTGGCAATGATGCAGTGCTGTGATGCAAAGGCTATGATGCAGCAGTAGTCTTTGACTAGTCTGGATAGTGTAAAGGCTGTGATAATGTGTTAGTAGTATACGTTCCTAAGTGTCCATATAAGAGTGGTACGTTAGAGTTGGTTAGGACTGTGCAAGTCAGTTAGAGTTAGTTAGAGACTGATGGGTCATTGGCAGTTGTTTTGGTGTTGTATACGAGACCAATGAGTTGTATAGTGGGTAATCAAGCAATTGTATTTTTCAATGCAACCCCCTGAATCAAGACTCCATTCCACCTTCCACGTTTCATGTTTAAAGCAAAGGTTGGGTCAACATGTGGCGCCCCTTCCTTCTTTACCCCCATGGATTCTGAGGGCATTATTAGACCAGAACCTGTTGCTATTTTGCAAGAGAGGTCTCGTCAGTTCAGGCATAGGACTATTACTCGATTCTTAATTCAGTGGCTAGGGAAAGGTACTGAGAATGCTTCTTGGTAGAATTTGTATCAGCTGCAGCAACAATTTCCTCACCTTGTGGGCCAGGTGTTTTAATTTTGGGGGGGGGGGGGGAAGGTATTGTTAGGCATAGTTTGTATGTTGTATAATATGATGGGTTGTATGGCCGTAGTCTGTGATGCAGATGCTATGATGCAGTGCTGTGATGCTGAGGCTGTGATGCAGTGCTATGATGCAAAGGCTATGATGCAATGCTGTGATGCAAAGGTTTTGATGCAACAGTAACCTATGACTAGTTTGGATAGTGTAATGGCTGTGATAGTGTGTTAGTAGTATACGTGCCTAAGTGTCCATATGAGAGTGGTACATTAGAGTTGGTTAGGACTGTGCAAGTCAGTTAGAGTTAGTTAGAGACTGATGGATTATTGACAGTTGTTTTGGTGTTGTATAAGAGACCAATGAGTTGTATAGTGGGTAATCAAGCAAGTGTATTTTTCAATGCAACCCCCTGAAGCTAGACTCCTTTCCACCTTCCATGTTTCAGGTTTAAAGCAAACATTGGGTCAATATGTGGTGCCTCTTCCTTCCATACCCCCGTGGATTCTGAGGGCATTATCAGACCAGAACCTACTGCTATTTTGCAAGAGAGTTCCCATCAGTTGGGGCATAGGACTGTTACTCAAGTCTCAATTCAGTGGCAAGGGTAAGGTACTGAGAATGCTAATTGGAAGAATTTGTACCAATTGCAGCAACAATTTCCTCACCTTGTGGGCAAGGTGTTTTAATTGGGGGGGAGAGGAGGGAGGGGGGGGGAAGGGGCAGGTATTGTTAGGCATAATTTGTATGTTGTATAATATGATGGGTTGTATGGCAATAGTTTGTGATGCAGAGGCTATGATGAAGAGGCTGTGATGCAGTGCTGTGATGCAGAGGCTATGATGCAGTGCTGCTATGATGCAGAGGCTGTGATGCAGTGCTGTGATGTCGAGGCTATGATGCAGTAGTAGTTTATGACTAGTCTGGATAATGTAAAGGCTGTGATAGTGTCCATATGAGAGTGGTACATTAGAGTTGGTTAGGACTATGCAAGTTAGTTAGAGTTAGTTAGAGACTGATGGGTCATTGACTATTGTTTTGGTGTTATATAAGAGACCAATGAGTTGTATAGTGGCTAATCAAGCATGTGTATTTTTCAATGCAACCTCCTGAATCAAGACTCCATTTCACCTTCCATGTTTCATGTTTAAAGCAGAGGTTGGATCAACATATGGTGCCTCTTCCCATTGCTGTGATGCAAAGATATGATGCAATGCTATGATGCAGAGACTATGATGCAACAGTAATCTATGATTAGTCTGGATAGTGTAAGGGCTGTGATAGTGTATTAGTAGTACACGTACCTAAGTGACCATATGAGAGTGGTACATTAGTGTTGGTTAAGACTATGCAAGTCAGTCAGAGTTAGTTCGGGACTGATGGATCATTGACAGTTGTTTTGGTGTTGTATAAGAGACCAATGGGTTGTATAGTGAGTAATCAAGCAAGTATATTTTTCAATGCAAGCTTTCCCTTTTCTTTTCTCTGTCCTTTCTTTTCTATCAATTCTGGAGGCCTAGCTGACGTCGAATCCAGCTACACAATAAATCCATAAATTCAATCCTAACAACGTTATTGTGGTTTGCTTTATTGAATTTGAATTTACGGTGATTGCCGACCCTGGTCATGGTAGGCCCATTATTGTGGTCACATATGACACAAGTATGAGGAGAGCAGGTTCGTTTGAAGAAAGACAAGTATAAGCATGGGACTTGTTTGGTGTAAATAAACCTGAAATGCATGAAAGAGGTAATGGAATGGATGTCACCTAGAAAAAAAAATCTTTAAACAAAAAGAGAATCATTTTTACCCCC